>NC_068387.1:19285379-19585379 GCF_023724105.1 Carassius gibelio
ATGAATTTGCTCATGCTAATTGCTTCATCTCATTATGCATGGAGAGCTTTGTAAGCGGATTAGAATGGGATCGTCCCCAGCCTTCTGTTAACATTGTGGATTTTGTTTGGGAACATTATGGATGTGTAACACAATGGGAAATGAATTAACACATGCTATTAATTGATGGTATGTTCTTTTGGCTTTAGTAACCAGCAGCTCTCAAGCTGCAAGAACCCCACAAGAAAAACCAGATGCAGTATTAAAATTGTAATTGTAATAACATTTCATAATATTACTGGTGTGAATTCAATTTTGAATTCTATATTTTCAGTATGGTCTCACACTTGGACCCCAGTGTGCATGTGTACACATCACCAATATACAGAAAATGCTTCGATACACCTTGAAGAGAATTTAACTTTCATACTCTTCCCCATTAATCTGCACCAAGGACGTATTCTGCAAACACATTAGAACAACAATGCAGGTGGGCATATGTGTAATCTCCCATTTCATGATTCTTAAATGCTGAACAGAAATGGAATATGAATATTTCTGAAAGCAAATCCCCAAAGAGCCCAGGTTATAATGTCCACAGTTAGCAGTAATGAGAGCAGGATGAAAGCCATGATCAGATGGTAATTACTATACACAGCTCCTCTGATGAGCCACTGGGTATGTTTGATTTGTCATCATCACCTGTCGTCCGCTCAGACAAGTCTGCCTCCCTTCTCCTCTCACTCCTGGCCACGCACCCATTTTCTCCTCTCATGAACCACGAAAGCAATCTGGGGAATATTGAAATGAAGTCTGAGCAGGGGGCTTTTGAACAGCGTGACATCTCGGGCTGGCGATATGCAGAAATAATTAACAGAATCATTTGGGTCCCAGGGCCTATTTCCATTTGCAATAACAGTGTTTTAGTCTTGAGTGGTGTCTGTAAATTGCCCCCACTGTTTGCTGAGGAGAGTAATGAGAGTTTAGTCTAACGGTCATGTTCCCCTCGTTTAACTCGAATGAGAAATGTCATCTGTCTGAGATGCAATCAGGGGTCTTGTCAGAATGGCATGTGCCAGTCCAAAAAGCAGTGATTTAAGGAATACAGGAAGTTTGCAATCGACTTGTCTGACACATTTTAGCCTGGTGAAATTCTGTTTAAAATGTGCATGTGTTTATTTGACCAAAAATGTCATTGTTTTAAGCTTAATGTAATTAAATCAAATGCTTTTCAAACAGAAAACCTTGGCCTGGTCTCTGTGATCATCACCTGTTATCCTCAACTCAACCGTCTGCTTTTTACCCGCTTCATATCCGTTGTTTTTGGACACAGATTATGGTATTTTATTCTTCACATGCACCCCACGCAGTTGTGTTCAGTGAAGTGGTTCAGCCTCTAATGCCTAACATCAGGTATGTGGTCAGTCGTGTTCCCTTTCATCTGAAGGTTATTACCCATGTATGTTGAACCTCCTAAGCGGAAACAGTGCTTGTTGTGACATGATACAAAGCAGTCGTGTGTCCCAGTCTTGTCTTTAAGAAGGCCTGCACAGATGGACAAGTCCACCCAGCTGAACGGCACCTTTCACTTTTCTCCCAGGACTTGCTCTTCAGACTTTCTCCCACCCACGCCATTTCTGGATAAATGGTTGCAGATTGTCTCACTACAGAGTGAGTGAGTGCCCTAGTTTCCAATTAAATAACATTGCCTTTTTAATATTTGTGGATAAGATAACAGAGAATAGTGGCCCTGACACATTTTAGATTGTTGTAAAAATCACCAATAACAAGGAATAACTATGTTCAGTATAGTTATGGTTCCAGGGAGAGATGGTTATTTATTCCAGATGTTGAGAGGTGAGAAGACAAGAGTGTAAGATTTGTTTTCGTTGAACATAAGACTGTTTGATCCTTCCTGTCTGAGAGAGCAACTCATGTCACGGATAGACTAGGTCTTAAAAATTCAGTTTCTCTATACAGAAATATATATTATATACCCTGTTTTATTCAGTCTTGATGTATTGCTAGTTGATATTAAAGGAACAGTTCAACCTTTATTATTATTTACTCAACCTTGTGCAATTCAAACTCATTTGCTATCAAAAGATTGTAAGAGTTCTCTTCAGATAACAGATTTTTCCTCAGACTGGCAAGCTCTAAAACTTCAAAATAAAAAGGCACAGGTTTGACATATTGATATTTTTAACAGGTCTGAATAAAAAAAAAAATGTTGATGGATTTGATGGTAAAAACAGCTTTTTGCAAGTTGTTAATTAATGGACTGGAGTCCTGTGGATTAAAGGTTTTTTTATTATTATTTTTTTTTCAACCAGCTGTTTGGACTCTCATTCTGACGGCACCCATTCACTGCAGAGGATCAACTGGTGAGCAAGTGATGTAATGCAAATTTCTAAAAAAACTATTTTGATGAAAAAAAATAAATATATATATATATCATCTACATTTTAGTTGGCCTGAGGAAGAGTACATTTTCAGCAAATTTTCTTTTTTTAGGCTTCGCTCATTATTAGACCGACCAATCAGAGTGCATATTCAAATAATGCAACGTCCTTCACTGCTGTCCAAAATGAGGCTGAAAAATGGCACCAAACTCGAGATGCTTAATGAAATTTCCCTCCTTGCACATATATACTGTATAATCAGTCATCGTCAGTGGTAACCGTTCAAGCCAATCAGCTTTCAATGTCACAGTGGGTCAAATTTCATTGTGGTCAGGTGCAGAGAAACTTTGAAAATGGTGCAAAATATTAATAAAATACATTATAATGAAGTACGGGATATGTATACTTTTTAATGTATTTAATGAATGAGTGGAGGATGGCGTTAATCCACAAAAAGGTCAAATGTTATGATATGGGGCACTCCATTTATATATATATATATATATATATATATATAGATAGATAGATAGATAGATAGATAGATAGATAGATAGATAGATAGATAGATAGATAGATAGATAGATAGATAGATAGATAGATGGCATTGCTTATTTAGTTCCACAAATTTGTGTTCTGTTAATGATTGGAAAGATTATAGCCTTTTTGTATGTGTATTTCTATATTCTTCAAAGATATTGAGAAATTGTCTCTGACATAAAAAAAAAGAAGAAGAAATATGTTAAGAACTGATGTTTGAATCATAATTCCTCCCAGGCTTTCATGTGAGGCCACATAGTGTGATTAGACAGTCCAGTCTTGGTTATTTAGTCCTCTTTTTACTCGTAGTCATGAGTAACTCGATACAGATCCTTGAGCGTGATTGAGCCCTGTGAACACACAGCCATCAGGCATGTATTATTAAATGGGATGAATTCAAATAATTGTTGAATGCTTCAAGAATTAAACCACTGCAATTTATGTGTCCATTTGAATTAGATATTGATAACGTCACATATTTTGTTTGGCGTATCATGTTTACGCCACAAATTGTGACTCACCGCAAGACTGACAAGAGTATAAGCTGGCGTGCCAGGCGGGAAATGCTGAGGAAATTACTTCCATTGGAAACTCATGAGTGGTTATCATATCTGCACTCCAACAGAGAAGGTATTAACTCCTCTATTTTCCATTTAAAACTATCAGCCTAGGAAGGTAGATTTATTTTATTATATATATATATATATATATATATATATATATATATATTTTTTTTTTTTTGGCAATCAAATCGTTGCTGGACACAAACCCATTTAGGCTTGTTTTCATTGCCAAACTTTTTTTTTGCACATGCCAATTCATCATTAATGGAGCACCAAAAGGAGTGCCTCAATCACACACGCTGAAGTGACATTGATATTTGTAAAATAAGACACAATATTCCACCCATTCCATTAAAAGAAACCACAGCTCACATGTACAGATGTGATTGCTAATACAATGCAGCTGTGACCATGAAATCATGACTAAGTGTAATGAGCTACTTTGAAGTAGAGACTTGATACTAAAATCTGCTGCAAAATACAGGGGAACTTGTGCTACTTGATGATAATCTGATATCCAAACCCTTCATCTATATATTTTTCCTTTTAAGAAGGCCAGATTTTCACCAAGAGGCAACCTGGGATAGATTTGGACTGTCTATTTTCTGTCTAGGCAAACATATGCAGTGAAATTCCTGCTGGCTGAACTTAACACAACACATGTATTATTTAGGACAAGAAAAATAAGCCAATATATAAAATTACAGTATTATTAGAGCACATATTCTCTTACTGTACGTAAAGTGCTCCAAGCAGGCATGTCTGAGGACAGGGCTTGAATTGATTATGTATGCTTGCAACGCGTGAGAATGTAAGGCTGGTATGTGTATCTTAAATAAACCAATAGGCCAACAATTAGCCAGATCTGTCATGAAGCGAGTATAATCAATGTGTTTTACAGATGATGTAATAAAAAAAACTGTGACATGGAATATGGACTAGACAGAAAGAAAGAAAGAAAGAAAAAATTTGGCTTGCAGATGCTCCAGTTTTTTTATGTTTAAATGAGTTTTGATAAATGTAACGTCTGCTACTAAGCATGAACCATGAAAATGGTTTTAAAGCAATATTCTGGATTCAGTACAAGTTAAGCTTACTGGACGTCACTTACAGCATAATGTTGATTACATTAATACATCCACTTGTCCCTCATATTCGTAAAACAAAAAGAAAAAAAGCATAAATCTGGATTACAGTGAGACAGTTACAAAGGAAGTAAAAGGGGCCCATCTATTCGTGTTAAAATTCTCCTTAAGATAATAAAGCCACAAGATGTAAACATTAAAACGACCATAATACCTGACCGCTCAAATAATATACGCATTTTAATATACTAATATATATTCATATTTAAATGTAGAAAATCTTAAGCTTCACATACCTGCATTTTATCCAAAAAAATTGTTTACTTTCATTCTAAGTGACTCTAATATCCCAGTATTTCTTTATTTCTTTATTTTTTGCAGTAATTGAGCTTATACTTATTTGCACTAATAAAGTCACAGTCATATTCCTTTAAGACCTACTTGGCCATCAGGAATATTTCACAAACTGGTGCTTTTCGAAATGAACCAGAGGGCTGATTCAGACAAAGTAATCCCTCTAAACTAGCAATTGGTTGTTTATACAATTATCCTAGAAGCCATCAAAAGCTGATTTTAATGGCTCTTGCCTCTCAGATAACTTTTGAGTTAAGACCGCAACAGCTGATGAAGATACACAAACAAAACCCTGTTAGACCGCACCACAACAAACTCACCATGTCAACTGCTTAATGCCTGCTTGGAACAGTGGGGCATAGTTTTGAGAGCCCTAATTAAGTGGTTTCATATGTAAGGCCCTTTCAGACCAGGCCTTTTTCCCCATAGCACTGCACAAGAGCATTTAGGATTTGCTAAGTGTTGCGAGGTTGAATCATCTATTTTCTGGTGTATGTTACCACAGTGTCCAGATTTAATGAAGCTATGATATATTTATGGCTTGCCAAATCCTACCCTAATCCTACCCTTGATAATAAGCGGAGTATATTAAGCTCAGTGGCTGTTTTGTTAAACATGCTTCAATGAGTCGGCTTGGACCCGTGGGCCACTGCTCTGTGTACACTACTGGGTAACCTAATTTTCACTCGGTGTGTAATGTATACCTACAAATAGCAGGGGAGCTAAATCTCTGTGTCAACTCTGTGGTTCCCCAGTGATGTGTATAGCTCGGTGAGGAAGGTTTGTTTTTGTATTATTATTTTTTTAAGCGTCATGAAGTGGGCATCCATTTAGGCACACCAGAGAGGGTACTTGTGAGTTTTAATGAGGTGTTTCTGGGCCAGGCCCTCAGTTTAAATTACACAGCTAAGATCCGAGGTATGTCACTGCAAAAGTGCATTATTAGTATGAAAACTGAATATGGAAACGAATAAAAGCAATTGTCTTAAATTTAAAGGTAAGCTGGCTTTATTTTTTGGAATTGACACTTTGTATCTCGCGTCCTTCAATCCTGTGCCTTTGAATCTCAACTTGTGGAATATGTTATATTGCTTATAATATTGCTACTTTGTTACAGTGGGATTTTTATATCTCACAACTGTTACTGTCATAAATGCAACTTTATATGTTGAAATTGTGACTCTATATCTACAAAATTGCAACTATTTCTCAGAATTGTGACTTTATATCTTGCACTTGTGTCTATTTAAATCTCAAAAATTATATTATTTCTCACAATTATGACTTTAAATTTTACAAGATCTAAATTTCACATCCATTTCTTAAAATTGTACTTACAATTGTGACTGTTTCTCACAATTAGCAACCTTATGTCTTGCAGTTGTGGTTTTATATATCAAAACGACAAATATTTCTCAGAATATTGTATTATATTATATATCTCTAACAATTACAGCCTTGTTCAACAAGTTAAACATTATATCTCAAAATTGTAATTACTTCTCAGAATTGTGACTATATTTCACAATGTCATTTTTATATTAGTGGCAGTTCATTTCCTATTTTATACTTTATCTCACAATGACATTTTTTACTTTTGGAAACAGGTTTAAATAGAAGTTCATAGATTAAGGATGGGACACAAATGAATAGTAGATTCAATTTCCAGGTCATGTGCCCAGGTCGCTCGCTATACTTTTAGCCTTTGGACACGATTTTAAATTTTTACACGAGGTGGGTTCTTCACACCTGGTCGGCAGGGAAGTGTGATCTGAGCTGCAGTCACGTTGGGAGGCTCTCGGTCTGAGAAAGAGCAGAAGCCGTCCTGCAAATTGTTGATGCCAGCCTCAGCATATTGTTTATTTTCAGCATCTTACACAGGAATTTAAATTTATTTATTCATTCTATATTTTTTTTTCTTTGCAAAGTCTTTGACCGTTTTTTAAGGATACCTCGTTCCCCTGTGCACGGCCCTGGGCAATTACTGTGTCAAAAGACTTAAACAGCTACAGCGGAGTGAAAGGGAGCTTTACATTTCGATTTAATGTTTCACTTCTCACTATAGCTTGTGTGAGTCTGCCTCCGCGAAGCCTCTAAAATTGTTATAATCCTTGAAATAAAATCCCGATGCATTTTCATCACTGCTAGACATTATGATTATATATAAAAAAAATCCACTTTTGAATCCCAACCCCTCAAACGTGCTAGAAACTCAACTGCAAATATTAGCAAACTCAAAACAGGCTGTGCACTTGGATGTTATTAAATGCATTAGAAAATTGCTATGTGTTTATGTGTTTTGTGTGATCTTTATAACCAAAACCTTAAAAGCAGTCCTTGGCTCATGATTCGTCCAGTTTTTTTTTTTTTTCTCTTCACAGCTGTGAGAGAATATCCTGTTGGCATTTTTGTGGAGCGATAGTCCTGGCTAAAAGATGGATTAGCATTCTTTTACCAGAATTGTGCCTCTGTTAGCTCATTATCTTTTGACAATTTTAGGAGATATGCCTTTAGAGTCTGTCTTTGTTTAAGCTATGAGCTTTCCTATAAGAGCCAGTCAGCTGGATGTATATGGCCAGTGTCAGGCATAATTAACTGTGACAGGGGCATTTAGTGGTTGTAATTCAAATCTAATTCAGAACATCTTAACCTTCAGTCTGTCAGAAGTTGAAATGTGCTGGAAAACCCATGGCCCCAATCATGGCCTTGTGTAGCGGAACAATGATGTGTCAACATGCTTGCTTAAAAACACAGCTTCCCTTGAGCACAAAAAACTCCCTTACAGTACACATGGAGGAAAACAAAGGCCTCAGATAGTCATGGCCGGGTTTGTGCATATTGAGCTCGTAATTGGCCGACGCTGTTTAAAGTCACAAGAACAGAATAATGTAAATCCAAGAAATCTGCTTCGGATTTTACCATTCCCAGTGTGATTGACTTTAACGTTTCATCGCCACATTCCGTACGTTCTGTACTTGCTTTTGAAGTAAACTCATAAGAATATCAGTGGGAGTGAGCTAAGCTTTGCCAAAGTGACAAAGATAAGGAAGAAAGTGAAAGGTTGTGATGCTCAAACAAGTGCTTTGTTTTAATAAATATATATGATCAAATTTAATTTCAATTAAATATCAACATTTATTTTGAAAAAACTGTGTTTTCTGTGTTTTTTTTTTTCTGTCTTATCTTAACAGCAGGGGAAAATGGTTTTGAAGTAAAATAAATACAGGAATATTAAGGTATAGTGTGTCAATGCACAAACTCTCCACTCACCGTCACCGTGACATTATGATCAATGCATCAATTATGCAAGTTGAAATCAGGAATATTAAGGTAAAGAGTATAGTTTATACTCAAAGTAATTCAGAAATAACTACTGTTTTCAAACAGGTTTCCCAAGCTCTCCCCTTACATTCTATTGGTTGTCAAACTCACGGCCCTGCCTCAAATTCACACCACTGGATGAGTCTCTGTTGCTTTGGCATGCTGGTTATGATGCTCAAACAAGAGGTATGTTTTAAAAGATAAATTAAAAAAAAAAAAAAAAAAAAAATCCATTCTAAAAACTTCTAAAAAATAATTATTACAATGCTCCATATCAGATTTTCTTTTGGAAAATGTTTGTGACTCATTGTGTATTACAGATGACTTTCATCAATCATCATACATTACAGGCTTATAGTTATAAACACTTTACTCATTTTTATTAAAGAATGAGAAGTGAGTGACATGACATTCAGCCAAGAATGGTGACCCATACTCAGAATGCGTGCTCTGCATTTAACCCATCCAAAGTGGGCAGCCATTCACGCTGCGGCGCCCAAGGACCTTGCTCAAGGGTACCTAAGTTATGGTATTGCCGGCCCAAGACTTGAACCCACAACCTTAGGATTAGGAGTCATACTCTCTAACTACTAGGCCACAACTTTCCCACTTCAAGCAATGATGCGATGCACATGTAGCCTATTGCTGAAAGGAACCATTTGTTTGCATTTCAAGCTTTATCCGATAACGTAGTGTTCAAAAGCACAGCACAGCCATTTCTGGGGAAGCCAATATATGTTTGACTCCAAAAGTGCCTCCTATTGGCAGAGAATGAAATTGTATTGTCAATAAGCCTGTCTACTGTCCTATCTGCCATATAACTGTTTTAAATTAATTATATTTAATTTATACTTCTGACCAGTCTTTTTTCTAGAAAAATATTAATAATATTTTTACATTTTATAGACATTGTCCTTCTCTGCTCATATGGTATTATTTTTTTATAATTAAATTATTTTTGCAGAAAAAAGTCTTACATTTGATTTAAAAAATCCTGCAGATACTTTGCACACTGCCAGCATCTAGAATGATTTTGATCAGCATTTTAGTGTTCATAACAGAGGGCTCTCTCAATTTGTTGTAATTTACAGTGTGTCAATTGTAACAATATATAAACAATATAATTGTTAATTGTTTGTTAATTTGTTTTGTAGGCTTTGCATACACATGCACATCCCTCAAAAGCTGGAAACCCCACGAGCCCCCCCCCCCCCCCCCCCCCCACACACACACAACACACACAACACATCATTATTAAACCCCTGGTACAACAATAATACAACAGAGGACTTCTTGTAATTATCTTTACAGTAAAAACAGTGTGTACACATTCTAAGAGAGGAAGTGAGCTGTCTGACAGTATTCATTCAGCTCAGCACTTTTCACCCACATGCCCCGGCGTTCAATGACGGATGATTGATGATGCTAAGACCGGTGGCTTTTCTAACCCTGTTAAGTGGTCTGAAAACAAATTACACCTTTCATCCTGACAACATGCCAGTTACCAGATTTGCTAATAGCTGTCGGTCTATCAAATATTTTGTTTGTCTGAATAATTCGTAAAATGAAACGATAAATCAGCCTGGAAAGATGTTGGTGAAAAATCACACATTATGGCCATCTGAGAATGTGACCTTAGTTACAATACACTTACAGTTGTTTATAGCTTATTCTGTGAAATAGTTTTAACTGCATAATTGCCATGTTGCTGCTGGTTCCAGCTCAGGGAGTCAGGCTTTGAATGATCAAAAGTAAAACCAAATGCTGTTTCTAGAGAGTGCAAACAAAATCAATCACTGTTTTTATTATTTCTGCCCCACCCTTACCTAAATTTGCAACAATAAACCTAAGATTTTTGATTTTCTTTCTTTTTTGTGGGTGTGTTTAGCCACAGAAGGAGGTATAACGTGACAGCTTGTTTATCTCTGTAAGGACCTCCTCTGTGTTCTTAAGAAGGAGGATCGGATTCAAAAGCAAAAAAAGCCTTCGCAGATGGTGGCATCCTGATGCTGAAGTCTCAAAGCCTGTGCCCTCGGCAAACCAAGACTTCTTTTTGTTATAAAACAGGTCCAAAAAAAAAAAAAAAATACAAAGGGATACTGTGTTTTGTATGAGTAATGCATTAACCTGCTCAGGAAAAAGTTCACGTTAAAAGTATGGGCTCGGACAGCTCAAGATTTATTGCGATGGCTGCAGAAATTATGCTTTTTTTCCCCCCATAGGCACTTTAATTATGTAATTATTAGCAGCTGGTTTTAATTTGCGGTGGGTTGTTAATTAGGGGTAGGGGTCTCCAGTTCAAGTGCTCCGACTCTTGCGATAACTTGAGAATTGTCCGGCGGGCTTCGAGGCCTTGGATGATTAGCCAAATCCGCAGCAAACTCATTTGTTATTCAGGCTTTACCCAGGAGCCCCCCGCTGGGTCCATGGAATAGACATGGGTGTAGTGTTTCCTTTGAGTGGTACCTTCCTTATCAGCCGCTCTCATCAGCTACAACTGTCTAGATAAGATCCAGAGATATCGCTGGAAGTTTGTTTTACTTATTAAGCCTAAAGTGGAGTAATCAGATTGGGTTTGGCTCATGGCGCTGATAATCTAAATTAATCTCTCAGTCTTGGGTTATGGAATGACTTCTAGTGGAACCGCAGGGGGGTGTGGGGTCTGGAGTGAGCCCTCTGTCTAATTAGTGAATTGAGAGTCAAGTGAAGGGCAGTCTACCTGAAGAGCTGCAGGGCTATTCAGTCAGCTCTTTGTTTGTTTGTTTTTTATGTGCGTATATATATATATATATATATATATATATATATATATATATATATATATATATATATATATATATATATATATATATATATATATATATATCCTGAAACAATTCCAAAAGCTGTTTCTTTTTAGTGAATCCAATGCATACAGCTTGTACATCACAGATTTTAATCATTTCATTTTAGATTACTTGTTAATATGACAATGTGTAGTCAAAGATACGCATCCTATATTTTGTTTGTAATATTTTATTTAAAAATATAGATTTTGTTTAGAATTGTTCTTTAAAATAGAATTAAATTTTAGTGAGGTTGTTACTTTTCAGAATAGTTCCAAAAAGAAATGAAATATACAACAACTGAATGTCTTTCGTTGATAGTTTTTGCCCCATTCATTCTTCTGGCGAGGAAGACTAAAAACACACTAAAATATTATGACTGTGACCTGTTTGTTTGCCAAAAAAAAGTAAGAAATAATAATAATAAAAAAATGAAGTGGTTCTTTTTAGTGTATCGAAATCATTTAGCACAACCAGTGTAGTTTGATTCCTGAACAAATGACTTTTTTAAGCTGGTTATTTTTAGTGAATCAAACACATGTAGCTTACGTCTACAACTTTAACAATTGTAATTATTGTCTGGTTGTTCTCATGACAAGATGTTAAAGATACATATATTCCATTTAAAATATATGAATGAAATATGTTATTTTAAATATCGTTTTAGTTTTTATGGCACCTCTAAAAAGACTGTCATTAAAAAGTCTCTGTAAATGCCATGCAAAAATCATATTAGTGTTTATTTTTTCTCCATTTGGCAACATAAATTATTATTTTTTTTTTTTCTGAATATTTATTACCTAGAAGTTCTAAAACTCAGCAATAGAGCTGTTGAAGATTTGGAATTGTTAAATTATTTATGATGATCCCAGTGCATATAGAATCCTTATAAATTAGGCAAGGAACTGTATTGTTAGAGAAGACTCTTGCTCAAAATGCATTTGATAATCTTATGGATTTTGGAACACACTTCTGTTGCCTGATAAATAGTCATTTTTATGCCTGCAGAACAAACGTGTTATATCTGTCAGCAATGATTATGAATTTAGTGCACTTATGGTCTGCTAGGAACAGTCAAAACATTTTCTGAGTGCAAAGCTAATTCAATGAAAAATGAACATGACCAAAGTGCATTTCCATTCGGTAAACACTTCTCCGATTTGTTTTCAAAGGTCTATTTTGAACAAACAACACAAATTCCCTCGAAAATTCCCTCCAGGGTAAACCGTAGTGAATCAAAGTGCAGCAGACAAACAGCCGTTCACACGAAACAGTCGGTGTGCTCCGAGAGTATTCGCAGACATCTGAATCACAGATGATGTAGTGCACTCCGAGGCCTGACAACACGTGTTATCTGATATATAGAAACAGTGAAATTGTGCAAAACAACATGAGAAAGTTATTTCAAGATTAGCTATGTTGTCTCTTTGCTCTCGAATACATCATTTCAGCGTACTGGCAAGCACATTGAGAACATCTCGCGGGATGTTTCTCTCCACCACAAGAAAAAAAGAGAGGGATATTTATTCTCCCTGGGACTGATGCCCATCTGCTATCAATGATTTTTAGAGGCTTCTTCATTATAGAACATGACATTTATAGTACATGCCATGACCTATGGATGTTAACATTCACCAGTAGGTTTTCTAAATCCCAGCAGGATATGAAACATAGCTCTTTTTTTACTTTTAAGGTATACGCTTCAATATGGAAAGCGAGGGATGAGAAAGAAAAATAGTCCATAAAACAACAAAACAAAAAGATGGAGGTAAATAGTTTTTTCATACCGCTCCAGCATCAGGCCATCAGATGTCAGTGTGTAGTGGAAAATGGAAGAGAAATGACTTGCAGTACACTCAAAAAAATGTACTTTCACCTTTGCTAATTTTACTTAATCCGTTCATGTTATGATTACTTAAAAAAATTTATTTAACAATGTGAACTTGATTTAATCTAGTTCATTCAACAAAAAAGTGTGTATTGTCAGCTTTACTTAAAAATTATTTGTTCAGCCAACATAACATTTTTGCTTAAAGGTAACATATTAGTGAAACCAACACAGACTTGCATCTCATTGGTTGAGGATTTCTGCAGTGTATTATGGGTAATTGTTATTCTGTCACCCTCTTGGAGAAGTGTAGCACCATTAGATAGGTAGATGAGTAATTCAATTTATTGCAATTAAGTTGTTCTAATAAGTTTTAGAACAAAACAAACAAAGAAACAAACAGTTTGAAATGTTGCTTTGTAATTTAAATATGTTTGTGATATACTTGATAAGCTGTAATTATAGAAAGGTTTGAATGAAAAGTAATTTTAATCAGCTGCTCATGATCCTAATGCATGGGGGTGGCAATGGCATTATTCAAATTTTATGTCATCATTATTTAACATTTTCAGGTACAATTAACTCATTTGTTGTTTGTTGACTCTATTAAGGGTTGTTAAGTTTACTTAAACTTATTTTGTAAAATGAACTTAATTATTAAAAACATTGTCCAAAACATTGCAGATTAGTTGGGCTGACACTATTAAATTAAGCTTTGCCCAACCATAGTAAATAAGTTGAATCAACCTTAATAAATTAAGTTGACCCAATGTAAGTACATTAAATTGGAGTAACAGAATTGCATAATGCTGAAATAAAGCAAATTAATCATGTGGAAATCCTTTCCATGATTTTTTTATGTTCGTTCAAAGAGTTATTTTTTTTAGTGTAGGCTGAGTGCGGGCGGTTTTTCTTAGCCAGCCAGGCCTGTAATAAAAGTGACACTTAGAAAGGACATGTCCAGTGTGCATCCTGCGGCTCCTTCTGGTGTTTGGCATATGTGAATGAAATGCGTCCCCCCTGTGCATTATTATTTGTCTCAGCGTGAGTGCTAACCATCAGAAAGAAGTGCTGCCTTGATGATTCTCTGCTAGTCTAAACCAGCACACACCTTACTTTTACTATTTTGTCATTGTCACTAAATCTATCATCACTATCAGTAACATCACTAAATGATCCAAAGTCATCACCTAAGAAGAGAGATATCTGCCTTTATACTGTTTTCGGTGTATGCGAGTAAAAAAAAAAAAAGTGAAACAGAATTATTATTCCACGATAAATGTTTAATGTAGTAGTTTGCTAGATTGAATTGCATGTTTAATTTAATAAACATCGGAAATAATCATGTTAAAATTGCACTTTTAAGCCTGTTTTGCTGATTAAAATTAAAATGTAACAGCTGGATATCAGCTAGATCAAATAATAGGAATTTTGATTGACTTTGTATCTTATAATTCCAACTTTTTCTTTTTACATATGTTTCTAGAAAAATTGACTTTATATCTCATAATTTCAGCCTTGTTTCTCAGAACTGAGACTGTATATCTCACAATTTTGACATTTTCTCTTAATCTTTATCTTAATGTTATAAATATTTTTTACTTTATTTATTCATTTCTCATAATTTTGTCTCTTTATTTTATTTTAATCTATTCAATATTTGTATGTTTTAGAAATTCTGACTATATATCATTTTGACTGTTTTTGCTTAATTGTAACTATATTTTATTTTATAATTGATCTTAAAATAACTTGATTTTATGAATAATAATAAAATCCATTGATCAGTATGGGAATGGAAGGCTGAGTGCATTGCATTGTTGTATGCAGCATGGTGTCTTTTTGCAAATATTGTAATGGATGCAGAAAATTAGCATATTGTATGCAGCATACTGTATGGAAACAACAGTAAGATGGATGTTAGTATGCTATGCTGAACCTATAGCCAATGTATCTTCATAGAGACAGTGTAACAGTGTAAATGATGCAGTGAAGATGTCTAAATCATTAGCATTTGAAGAGGAAATGCACCTTAACTTTTAGATCAGAACTGGAGTTTCATTGTTTTGTGTGGCCAAATTTTTATTTTTTTTTGTGTGTGTGTGTGTGTTTCTGTTTTATTTTGTTTTCATTTAATTTAAAATAAGATTGTTGGAAACTAATCTGCCAAACAAAACACATATAACTGAAGAACCAGGGCCTGATTCTTACAAAATCCAGGCCCCAAAGCTAAAAGTAAAGGGAAATGCCGTGGATACTTTACTTTACGAGGGTCTGAAGTTCCTCATCATATAATAATATATAATGCCTATAGTCGCCTGTGCCAAAGCAACGGCATTGACCCCGGCATTTACACACAGGCATCAGAAAGCCTCCCTCTAAGTCAGCTCTAGCTCAAATCCTCTGACAATGCATATTAACGTTCGGCCAGGACAACGCAACCAGAGGGTTTACACAAAAGCCTATAACTAGCTAAGTCGTGACATTTGATCATATTTGGAGAAACACTACAGTCTGTGATGTTGTCACATACCAAAACCTCTGTATAGTCCTCAGGCTTAAGCAAGAAAGGTGTTGAATTTGGAACCCGAAGCAGCTATGACTGCAAGTTTTTATTGGCTTAAATACAGCATGTTCATGTACAGCAGATCTGCCACGTGGCATATTGTACTTTTGCCCCACTTTTCCCCTATAATAACATATCTTATTTTCTTATTAAATTAAGAGACATCTGAATTTTGTTAATCCATACTTGTACATGATAAGGTAGTACGGACATTCACAAGACTCAAACAACAACAACAACAACAACAACAAAAACGCCTTCCATTTGGTTAAAGACACTAAATACTGCTGCGCATCAGTTAAATCATAGTTGCTTTATCTATCCTCTCATTTTACACATTGATATGTCTGTTTCCTGCTGAACCCGTTCAGGACCTAATAATGGTTTTATAGAGTTCAGCAGCTGTTTATGGGCAGCAGCTGCCAGAACCCATATATTTTTATGAGTTGTCAGAATCTTCCAATGCATAACTGTCAGAGCAGAAGAGTAGTGAGTGTGGTGAAACATAGAGGGGGCGGGGCTTACCTGTCAACACTCTGTCAATCATTATGGTTCAACTAGAACATATAACAATTAGGATGTTTTTATTTATTGCTGCCATCTTGCATCATTTGTTTTTTTGTATTGTTCGTCTGATTATTTAATTAATAATGTTTTTCAAATATATTCATTTGAATGATTTATCAAATGTTGAATGTATTTCTGATATGTTAATAATAGCAATTTATTGTTTAATTAATTAGCATATCATATAATGGAATTAACAGGATTAATAATTTTTTTTACACTTTGGATTGTGTGTTGTCAGAGTATCTACTGGTTATTCTTTATAATGATAATTACAATAATAATTTATTATTATTTATTTAGTTATATTATTATTTATTTAGTTATAATAATATAATTTATATGAATATAAATTATAATAATATAATGAAGATTGTCTTTTTTTCAGTGAATACAGATGCACCAAATGACAGAAGGAATGCTACACAAAGAGAACAATCTTAGCATTTTTTTTTATGTTTTCGAATTCTTAAATTTTTTTTAATCACTTTATTAAAATAAATAAAACTTTTCATAAACATATGAAGACAGGCATACATTAGGTTTTTGTGTCTTGAACCTTTTTTTCTTGAAAATGTGACAGTGTTGGATCACATGTTTGCTAACCTCGTGCTTAAATTGTTTTTGTTTTAGAACGAGAGCCCTTGATCTTCAGAAGTCACTCTTCATGTCCTCTGTGACATTTGCCCCGTGGCCGCGTCTCTCCCGCCGTCGCTGGCTCGGTGTTTACGCGACTGTTAACTTCTTCAACCTTCCGATGATGAGGGCTAATCACATTTGAAATGCAGGCTCTGCTCTGTGAGTTAGTAAGTCTGGGGTAAAACAGTTTGACTTTAGGTGTCTGTCAGAGTCCTGCTGTGTTTAGACAGAACTCAAACAAGTGTGTCTGCTCCTTGCGTGATCTCACCCCCTCCGCCCCACCCCCGAGAGCAGCCCAGCGCTCCATCAGCCACTCCATCTCGGCGATGCCTCCAAGGTGCTAATGATTCCGCTAGCTTGGCCGGGAATAGTTAACGCACCGATCGTCCACCGTCACTCCCTTGAAAATCAAGTATGCAAATTCTGACCTTATCCATCCCCTCCCATCCCCGTCATCTTGATTTGTAAGTAAATCATGCATGTCAGTATAGTAGCAACCCTGATTAAAGTTCAGGGCTTTAATAGATCATTTTAAATAACCCCAAATTACTCCCCTCTCCCTTGCCGATCCACCTGGACCTCTGCCCTTGGTGCATGGCTGTTTTCAAGCAGCGCAGCTCAGGCCAAGTCCAAGCTCGTGGTTCCTGCCTATTCCCAGAGGGTCCCACGCTGCAGGCCTACACCAACATTCTCAGCTGCATTTAATCTGCCTTCAGACAAGCTGGCTATGAGAAAATGCAAAGGAAAAGGCGCACCAGTGGAGACATGGAAAATCCTGGACAGTTGGTGTGCTTTGTTCACTTGGTGAACTGGAGGCCGTCCAGGAACACCCCCCTCCGCCCGCCTCACTCCCCTGGCGATACGAGTCTGTTCCAATTAATCGTGTTTAACCATTCTAATCACACTTTAGCACATTAATCCTATTTTCAATCCAAAACACATCTGAAATGGGCAGCATGTGGAGGGACTCTCCCCCCCGCACCTTTATTGCCACCGCAAATCAGATGAAACCCAGAGACTACGGGGCCCTGGTTCAGCCTGCACTCTGACTGAACTTGGACTTCATAAAACACATGGTCCACACTTTTTTAAAGGTGGAATTTATTGCGAGATGGTGATTCCACAGCTGAAAAAACTGACTTTTTGAAATTGCCTATGATGAAGAGGCAGTTAGGAAAATGCTATTATGAGAAGAGATCAGGGGCTTTTCCGGCCCCTGTGTTATTGCTTTGTAACCCATAAACACTTATAGTCGCTGTGTCTTATCAGTCGCGCATCCAAAGTCGCTGAGAGAGTCATGGTCTTTAAACCCAATTAATCTGTTAACAGACAGCTCCCTAGGCAGCCATGAGTATCCAGATTCTTGTTTACTTGAAAAAAAAAAACTACTAATAATTTAAAGCAAATGTCTCTATTTCTGACATTGCAATGTATCTCTAGAGTCAATGAAATAAAAAGGAAACAAAAAGTTTCTCAAGAAGCTTTGCGTTGGCTTCAGCAAAGTGTCAAATTCTCCTCCAGGCTCTTCTTGGGAAATGCCGCATCCAGTATATGGAGAAGTACTTACATTTTACAAGCACTAATGTAATAAATTGCTCTGCATTGTTAATTAAGGCCCGCAGAGAAAACAGAGAATAAAATGCTGTGCTAATTGCAGCTCTAAAAAGCACTCAACAGGCAAATAATAAAGTGGCACAAGTTTAAACTCTGGCTCCGAGCGAAAGAGAGTGTGCTGGCTTGATTGAATTTCAGAGGCATGTTAAACGGCCAGCTAATGATATTAGGAATTAGTGAAACAAACATTTACTTATACAAATTTACTTATACAATAAACCCATTGCAGAAATGTTGGAAGCTGCTCAGATTTAATGACATCATTGGCCTCAACCAGTAATGCAAAGCAATGATGTAATTACAGAGTGAAGCAGAGTCTGACCACAACAACTTCTTAATATCAAGACCCAGGTTCAGATTCAGAATTTTATGAACACTTTTCAAAGAATTCAGTTTATATGTTTTCAACATTGATAAAAATAATAAATGTTTCATGCGTAAAGCTGACCTCATTTTGTCATTCCCCCGGAACTGCTTCGTTTACAACTGTGAGTGCAAGCTAGATTAAAGTGATTATTACTTTTTCAAAGGATATTTTTCTTTAAAAAATGCATCGATTCACTACAGGGGGCCTTTGTTCACCCCTGGAGCCATGTGAGACATTTTTTTTCTAATTGATGAGCTTTTTATTAAACTTCTCAAGGACCGATGCAGTGCAACACCCGCTGAGTGGCATCAAACAGCTTGAAAGATGATTTTTTTTTTTTTTTAATTACTCCAACTGAAAGAATAAAGTCATATACACCTAGGATGACTTCAAGATGAATAATTTATTTTCATTTTGGCCTGAACTAACCCTTTCAGCACTAAATCATCATATTTGATTTCTGATGGAGCATGTGACAGTGATGACTTTGCCAGCACAGGAATATATTACCTAGTAAAATATATTAAAATAGAAAATAGCCTAAAAATGGGCTAAAACCTGAATTTTTCAAAATATTATATCATAGCTATCATCATTCCTGAGCTCCAAAGCATAAATGACTTTCGGCAGCGCTTTGCTTTCCATGATGGCTCCCCTGAGATGCATCAGGACTCTGTGTGGTTATGAAATTCTGATGACCCATTTTTCCTTGGGTTTTCACTTATTATGTGATGTCCAAATGGAGACCTGCTTTGGTTGGTTTGACAAGGCATTTTCCAGTTGGTAAAAGCAGTAACTCACAGAAAGGCCTTTTTGAAATGCAGCTAGGCTTTGGGATGGAAATCATTTCTCTGATGTGTTTGAAAATATTCCACATGATATCTAAATACAAAATCCTGAGGTGAGCATGTATGGCTTTTTTGTGGTTCACTGGGGGGTAAACTATTAGACATTGTTGGCAAACTAAAATGTGGACTGTGAAATAACATTTAAAGCCATGATCTGCAATTCTTTGCTACTTTGGATGATCACTGTTGATCCAATTTATGATGTAACAACAAAGGAGGCAAAATAAAACATAAGGATATTACTGTCGGTCTGAACCACACACTAACTGCAGCACTAACAATAATTTAATGATAGCCCAAACTGTATTAGGGTGACAGATTGATGGGCTGGATTGGGCATGGCCATCACTCTCAATTATGACATTCCACTAAAGAAGGTCACTGGATATTGTCCTGGAAATTCAGACATGAAACAACTTTGGTTGACTATTTGGTTTCTTATGCCTGTAATACCTTGGTGAAAGCTATGGTTATGGTTTTAGCTCAGTCACAATTATCTATTTCCAGTGAATGATTTGGCCCGAGATCATTTTTTTGCAACCATTTCAGTTTTGTACACTATACGTACTCTGTTGAAAATCCCACAATTATGAACATTATATTTAAGATATTACATGTTGCTTTGGATAAGAAAAACCTGTGTTCTGTAATAGCTCTCTGTCCGGTTTTCCCACATAGCTATTATACTGGTTTATAGCATGGTGGACTGGTAGCACCAAAGTATGAAGATAAAAATGCAGAATCTAAAACTATATTATGTAAAAGCACATCCACAAACCTTCTAGTTCAAAATATCTGCAAATATATTTTGTCCAGTTCAAAATATTGCAAATAAAACAAATTATTACTTTTGACAAGAAAATAGTATTTCAGAATTTTCTACTTCAAATTTCAGGTTTAATTCAATGTGTTGCTGGACCTTTTTTTCTTCTTCTTTTTTTTTGTAATTGTGAAATTTACTAGCAATTCCTCAGCGGAAATTATTTTTACACCAAATTTATTTCAATGCATTTCTTCTCTTTTTTTGTAAAACTTTTTCTTAACTCTAAATAGATTTTGAGCATGTTGAAATGAGAAAAGGAGACTTTTCTCCAGCAGCAATATGGAAAATGAAACTGTATTAATGTTACACAAGCTTGCAGAATGACTCTTTGTTCATCAACTCTCTTCTCAGCCACCTCATAGGAAGTGAAAAATAAATAGATTGGCAGCGGACGAAAACAACCAGACAGAGAATGTGTATTCTGGTGGCTTTCCACCACCCGGTTGCCGATGTGTTTGTAAGTAGGCCACAAGTGTGAGCAATCACTGGAAATTATACGCTTTTAGAGGGATTTGATATAAGGTATTAAGCCCGGCTAAGATATTTGGCAGCTCAAATCATGGAGAATTAGATTCAGGGACATGATGGGCACCACAAGCTGAGCTTTTGTAGGTCTCATCAAATGACATATTTTCCAACTGTTTGCTGAGATGAATTGG
The DNA here is from genome assembly GCF_023724105.1 of Carassius gibelio. Taxonomy (NCBI): domain Eukaryota; kingdom Metazoa; phylum Chordata; class Actinopteri; order Cypriniformes; family Cyprinidae; genus Carassius; species Carassius gibelio. The sequence continues at coordinate 19,306,357 of NC_068387.1, forward strand.
ATCCTGGTAAATTTCGGTAATAGGATAAATGCAGACGTAGAGGGATTGCGTAGAGACGGGGCACCACATGGTAGGTGGGATGGAAACTTTATTCTAAAGCTGTCTGCCCTGAAAGAGACCCCTTCGACAGAAACATCACAGGAAATTTAAGACATTTCCATGGGGCAGAGGTGGAGGATTGAGAACTAATGTACATCTGGTGCTTCTTATTCAACCTACTCTTGAATTTAAATGCAGGGAGAATCCACAGAGAGCACGGGTGATGTCTTTAGCGTCTAAAGCGGGGAGGGGGCATTTCTCATTCTACCATCAACTTACACTGTGGTAAATTGCAGTGTGGGTGTAGGGCCGTGCAATCAGCTCCAAATTTCAGGCTTGGTTTGTCTGACATGGTTTTCAGAGAGCGTGAAGACAGTAACTCATATGAAATCATTATATTACTGTATGGCTTTATCGCATTCTGTCAAGAGGCCTTTTGTTACCAACTGATTAAAAAAATGTGTATGTGCTTTCGTCTTACAAGGCTGCTGCAATTTCATTTTGTAACCAATCTTTGTGTTTTTGAAATGTACATGTCCTGACCAAGTAATTGCTTCTTTTTGTTTAGAATCATTTTTAATCACTGTAAAGCAAAAGTGGTTTTTATTTGTTGGAATACATTTATTTATTGTTAGTAATTTGTTTTTACAGTAGAACAACTAATATGCAATTTTAATCAGACTAACTTGGCTAAATTAATTGCAGTTGAAAACCTGGGCAGGTTTGGTTTCAGATGTACATGAATATGTGGTAAAGCGTAATAACAGACATAGCAAATCAGCAAATAAAGTAATCAGGAACATATGTAATGAAAGCCAAAAACAAATGAAGGGTTATGGCATGAGGAACTCCGTTTTAATTTATATCTCTAAATACATCTTCCCTATCAATATATTCTAATCTAGGCTGCACCCAGCCAAGAACAATATTCGAAAAGACAAGAAATTGCATATTTGGACAGACAACTGTGTTCAAGCGGTACAGTAAAAAAGAAAAGAAAAAAGAAACATTATGAGAAGGTTTCTTCATCAGTGAAGAGTAGCTATTAAATTCTTATGTTTGTAATGTGACTCAGCCAAAAGAAAGTGGAAAAAGGAGGTTATGTGTCTGTGTGTGTGTGTGTGTTTGTACTGTGATACAGCCAGAAGCTCGGAGCTCAAATGCATTTGTGAGTCTATACTGCAGAAAACATTACACTGAGCACTTTAAAAAATGATGTGAGTCTGATATTCAGCCTAGCTTTTATTTCCAAAGAGGGGTGAAAAATGGTTCGGCAAACATCAGGTAGTGTTTAAAACTTTTCTATGGCCAGTCTTGACATATGGGCGTGCTAAAATGTTGTGATATTGTAGGACTATTTGCTTGTCAGACATTTTTGTGTCTGAGTAAAAATCTATTTACGGTGCGATTACATATGTGGCATTGCTGCAGCCACTCAAAGCAGTTTCAACGTCAAATGCATGGGCCGCCACAGTTGATGGACAATTATTAATTATTATTAATTATTATCAATCATTAATAAGGTTTTAACTTATATATTTATGAAGGGAATAAGGTATTATTTCAGATTTGGAAGGACTGTATACATTTCTTGCAGTCGATAAAAAGATTATACAGTATTGTTCAAAATAATAGCAGTACAATGTGACTAACCAGAATAATCAAGGTTTTTCGTATATTTTTTTATTGCTACGTGGCAAACAAGTTACCAGTAGGTTCAGTAGATTGTCAGAAAACAAATGAGACCCAGCATTCATGATATGCACGCTCTTAAGGCTGTGCAATTGGGCAATTAGTTGAATTAGTTGAAAGGGGTGTGTTCAAAAAAATAGCAGTGTGGCATTCAATCACTGAGGTCATCAATTTTGTGAAGAAACAGGTGTGAATCAGGTGGCCCCTATTTAAGGATGAAGCCAACACTTGTTGAACATGCATTTGAAAGCTGAGGAAAATGGGTCGTTCAAGACATTGTTCAGAAGAACAGCGTACTTTGATTAAAAAGTTGATTAGAGAGGGGAAAACCTATAAAGAGGTGCAAAAAATGATAGGCTGTTCAGCTAAAATGATCTCCAATGCCTTAAAATGGAGAGTAAAACCAGAGAGACGTGGAAGAAAACGGAAGACAACCATCAAAATGGATAGAAGAATAACCAGAATGGCAAAGGCTCAGCCAATGATCACCTCCAGGATGATCAAAGACAGTCTGGAGTTACCTGTAAGTACTGTGACAGTTAGAAGACGTCTGTGTGAAGCTAATCTATTTTCAAGAATCCCCCGCAAAGTCCCTCTGTTAAAAAAAAGGCATTTGCAGAAGAGGTTACAATTTGCCAAAGAACACATCAACTGGCCTAAAGAGAAATGGAGGAACATTTTGTGGACTGATGAGAGTAAAACTGTTCTTTTTGGGTCCAAGGGCCACAGGCAGTTTGTGAGACGACCCAAAACTCTGAATTCAAGCCACAGTACACAGTGAAGACAGTGAAGCATGGAGGTGCAAGCATCATGATATGGGCATGTTTCTCCTACTATGGTGTTGGGCCTATTTATCGCATACCAGGGATCATGGATCAGTTTGCATATGTTAAAATACTTGAAGAGGTCATGTTGCCCTATGCTGAAGAGGACATGCCCTTGAAATGGTTGTTTCAACAAGACAATGACCCAAAACACACTAGTAAACGGGCAAAGTCTTTGTTCCAAACCAACAAAATTAATGTTATGGAGTGGCCAGCCCAATCTCCAGACCTTAATCCAATTGAGAACTTGTGGGGTGATATCAAAAATGCTGTTTCTGAAGCAAAACCAAGAAATGTGAATGAATTGTGGAATGCTGTTGAAGAATCATGGAGTGGAATAACAGCTGAGAGGTGCCACAAGTTGGTTGACTCCATGCCACACAGATGTCAAGCAGTTTTAAAAAACTGTGGTCATACAACTAAATATTAGTTTAGTGATTCACAGGATTGCTAAATCCCAGAAAAAAAAAATGTTTGTACAAAATAGTTTTGAGTTTGTACAGTCAAAGGTAGACACTGCTATTTTTTTGAACACACCCCTTTCAACTAATTGCCCAATTGCACAGCCTTAAGAGCGTGCATATCATGAATGCTGGGTCTTGTTTGTTTTCTGACAATCTACTGAACCTACTGGTAACTTGTTTGCCACGTAGCAATAAAAAAATATACTAAAAACCTTGATTATTCTGGTTAGTCACATTGTACTGCTATTATTTTGAACAATACTGTATGTGTGTGTGTGTAAATGAGTTCTTATAAATTGATTTCATACTTATATGCACAAATTTAGTTGTGTCATTTAATATATACACATTTAAGTCTAAATTTGGGCTCTACAAAAGGAGTGCCGTTTTCTTGAGCTCCAGAAATAAGTTCACCCCATTGTAATTGAGGACAACGTCTACGTGGTGGGCCTTTGTTGGTCCAGAACACAAAGAATGCCTGATTGCTGCTCTAAAACCAAGAAATCTGCCTCAGCAAGCATCTCAGCAGCCAAATGAAAGGAAGAACATTACTACAGAGGGCATGTCAAAAACCAGTCCATATTGTAAGTGATCTTAATCCTCCGATCTAACCACTTGTATTCCCTTTTTTCCCTTGAAATGATTCCAGTCGCTCTTTGGCAGGGGAGAACCACAACCCAAGTGTGGTGTGAAGAAGATTTCCAGATCTGTGCAACTGGAATAAAAGGAGGGGTCGAGGGGGACCACCCGTAAGGATCAGATAAGAGCATGGTAAGCCTGGCCCGAATCAGTTTGGCATCGGAAATTACACTGGTGTTTGCACGGGGGGAAAACATTCCCCTCCGCACTCCGCATATAACCACACGATTCTCCGTAATAGATTTCAGGAGGCTTTTTTGCCTGCGTCGGTGGTTGTTTATTATTGTTCCAAATGATAGAGTGCAGAGCTGGAGGGAGGAGGAGGGGGGCACTGAAAACAATCATCGTCAAACTCGAGTATGCTAACTGTCACTCTAGAGAAAGGCTTTTGGAACGGCTGGTGAGAAGGAAAGATTTATGGTGTCTTAAAAGACACGCTTTGAAAAGCAATGGTCTCAGTTTATGGATTGAAAACACTTTTGTAGAACAGGCCACGCTCTTTCAGGACACGGTCTGCAAATGAAAGTGTGAATACAGGTGAGGGCTCGCTGGTGACTCGCCTATGCAAGCACTTAAACTGATGCTGACAGACAGTATGCCGAAGTGAGTTTGTCTGCACGCTAACGGCTTAGCCTTTGTAGCGCTGCAGAATAGAGAGGAAAAGTAAAAAAAATGAGACCAAATTAGCTTAAAAGTTAAACATGTTTGTCTTCTGGACCACTCTATTGTTAGAACAACTAGAAAAGCTGCAGATTAGTGGGGTCTGATGGGTTTCATTCAGAACCGCAGCCTATTGTGCAAACCAAAGGACAGTGAGTCTGGAGATCAGTATAAGAGTATTGTTCTCTCCAGCCGAGCTGAATCTGCAACTCGCCCACCCACTGCAAGAGATTTGTGATTGTGCTTCTGCTATTCAGTTTTACTTTTTAAGTGCTGTCCACTTGACATGTGAGAATTAATTGAAGAACGAAATAAAACTGATAAGACTGCGGAAAAAAAATTAAATCTGATATAACTGGGAAAATTAATAGCAGGTAAAGCCTGAGGTTATCCATGGAAAAGTAAAATAACTGATTATTTCCTATTATGACAGTAACTCATACTGAATTCAGTAACTGCCGGTCATTTTGTCTGGATGGCGTGCAATCCGAGATGCTGACTGCAGGAACAACTGAATGTTTTTTTCAACTAGTATCATTCATTGCCCTGAAAGTACATGAGGTCTCTTTAGCTAGATGGTGAAACACTATACAAATTCTCCATCCACAAACAGGCCTAGTGGCTACATTTCACTGTTGATTTAATAGGAATAATACAGGATTGATTTTGGGATATTTCATTAATATTCCTTGACTTTCACTTGAGAGGAAATTAAACCAAATGGAGTTCAAATCTCAACTCCACCAGTGTGCTCAAGGCTGCCAATGTACATTCCCCCTTTGGCAAGGTACATCTCAATTAGATACACAAATTCCTTGCTGATCATCATTTCACTGCACTGGGTAAGGGTTTTTAACCCTGCATAAAAACTGTAACGCTGTGTTACAAGTAAACTGATAGCTCGAAATAAGCCAGTTAACCCTTCCTTATGCACCAGCCCCTTAATTACTGTTGTAAACTCAAACCAGCTTTGAAGAGCTTCCCATATGACTGGGATACTTACATAAACAGCATGATTTTCAGTAAAGATAATACTGAAATAGTAGTAAAAAAAAAATTGTATATGATTCTTACCTGAATTGAAATAATTATTTTATATTGTAAAGCACTTTTATGCTGCTTTTTAATGTGTATTAACGTTTTTTTATGTTTTTTTTTTTTTTGATAATTCCCACTTATGATAAGTATACAATCACAGGGCATGCAGGGTAAAAGCTAGTGTGGGAACATCCCAGGCGGCTGAAGTTGCTAATGTAGAACTGACCAATAACTTTTAATAAAGTGGGGTTTGGCAAAGAGTCAATTCAGATAAACATCAATATTCTTTTTGTACTCGCTTACAAGTCAAGATACTAAATATCATCCAAATTTACTCTCTTAAAGACTAAAATACACACACACACACACACACACACACACACACACACACACACACACACACACACATATATATATATATATATATATATATATATATATATATATAAGTTAAAATATTTTAGATAACTAAACACCAAAATTATTATAAATGTGTCAGATTCCAATTTCAATCAAATTTTCTCTTGCTCTGTGGATTGAAAGGGAAAGCTATGCCATGTCCTGGCTGCATCTGCTCAAACAGCGCTTTAAACATTGCTGCACCACAAAAGAACTAAAATAAACATTGTTCTGATTTAATCAGTTTTCGATAAAATCAAAATCACCGCAGAGTCAGTAACAACATTCTGAAGAAACCCTAATGCAATATATTGCGCTGGGGTTGACTAAAGGTTATTAGCCTGTATCTTTAACCTGCACCGTGCAATTGAATAACGACCGGTTTAAATCTCCATGTCACTGACCGGGCAGATCCGACGACCCTTTCAACAAACGGAGCAAAAAAAAAAAAACCTGCTCAGAGGATAAACATTCAGTTCACTAAATGGAAATGTGGGAAATGACCGTGGCGAGGAAGGAGTAAATAAATTCAACAACGCTCCTCCGGGGCAAAACGCTGACGGTTTGAGGGCCGAGTTAATATGTATTTCCAATGATTATTGAATTATGTTTATGACACATTTCCTGAGCCTATACAACGCATTAGTGAAGCCATTAGTAAATTCGTCCGCTGCGCGCTCCAGTTACGACTAATGAGGGTAATTATTACAAAGCTTAACTGTAATACTGTATTTGATTCTCAGGCTCCTGAATAACCTGCGCGCTGGCACGACGCGTCTCGCGCGCTAACAAAAGGCGCGTTGAGTCCCGGAGAGCGCGCGCTTTGCGCCCCCAGGTCCAGAGGCCTCAATAGGGTTAATACCCCACCACATAAAGACGGGATTAGGGCCTAGCTTACACAACAAGGAGGAAGAAAATTGAATGTTTGGGAGAAAATATGCGGCTAATTCCATTCTGTCATCGGTAGATATTAAAGATTATTACCTGGCACGTTTACCTTTTTGTTAATCACAATGGCAGCACTGTGTAATTCGCCCCTCACTTCCAAAGCCAAATGAAACAGAGCCACTCTTGTGCAAGGTATGGTAATTTATAGCCTCACAAATGACTGTCGTTATCTTAACATTTTACAAGACTGCTCAGATATATTTAGATGATACCACTCAAAAGACATTTTTATAAAGCATACTAGGCTACATGTAGACAATGTTTTAGTGACAATACACAAATCAAAGAGGATCTGGAGAAGTAATTTGGTTATGTAAACCTGTGCAAAGGATTTACAGTCATTTACAGAAAATAATTACAATTAAAAGGGGACAAAAGGGAGGAATGACAAACAAATCTACTCTGGTAGTACCAGCCAGGGCAGGGTCTTTGGCACCTGTAATGGATTAATGGAGACCACCACCAGTAGCAGGCTGGGGTAAAGCTCTGAGATTGAGTTTCTACTCTTAAATTGCAGTCGTCGGTCCAGGTGCTCTCCCATAATCCCTCCCAGATCCACACAATATGGTTCTGTTTTACTGCCTCTCTTCTTATCCCTCATCATCCGGAAGTAGAAACAATGTGATTTGTTTTTATTAAGGAAGCCTTGATTTGTATGGACTGTGTATTTGTAATTTAGCAGTATTGCAAAGGCTTTCCATTATTCAGATATTTTGGCTGTCAATCATCTATCCTCCTTTTGTTCATAAAGCATGAAAATATGTTTTACTTGAAATTATGCGTTCACGGAAGAAAAGGTGTTAGCCGTGTCCTTTGCACACCTGTGCCCTCTAATGGTAAGCATTTCAGAGACGCCTCTTTGTTGCTGTCCATGGTATTGTCCAGCCTTTTAGAGTCATACCAATGTCACCAACACGTAAGAAAAGTCTTATTTTTTAAAAACAGCAAAACCTGCTAAAGCAAGTCTCAACTCAAACTGCAAGTACCATCCCGTAGAGCAGGAGTAAATACACACCTAGAGGCTTTAACATGTCAGGAAATCAGGAGAAATTCAAAGAAATTAAAGTGTCACGGGACATTAAGAAGCCTGAGTTAAAATATTAATATGCTGCATTCAATTCATTTCTGTCATTTGCTGGTCTGATATTTTGATGGACTGATTCTAGGTTCCTTTATGATTCTGTCATGTCCTTCAGCACCCATTTGAAATTTTTGTGATTCCTGCATGGGTAAAGTAGCTCTTCACAATGGCTCTCTGACAGGAGAGAGAGGACAGAGAGGGATGTTTGATTCTAAGATGTGTAAATGTGTCCCTGATTCTTCTCATCTTAATTCTCGGTTAGATATCAGGCCGCTGAATACGATCCTGTCTCAGAGAGTGGTACAGGCAAAGCACCAGCTGCTTTTAATCAGTAATTACTGAGACTGCTTGATAGTTTCACACTAGAAATAATGACTAATAAGGCCGCATATAGTTAGAAGTTCTTTTATGATGCACAATGACAGGTTCTCTGCATAAATTCTTTTGAAAATGTTATACATTTCATATATATGAAAGCACTGCTATATTGTTTCAGTGTCATAAAAAATCTAGTTGAAAATATTTAAAGTATTTGTAATAAAAAATATCATAAGCAATAGTAAACATACTAAAAGTTTTAGAGTGAACTATAAAGAGTGTTTTCTGATCTTTGTGACAGGCTTTTTGTTAAAATGGCTCTGTATATGGCTCTGGTCAACTGTCAGAGGCTCAAGGCGGCTGTTGAACTGTTGCGCCTGTAGATGCCTGTGTTTCAGCACTGTAGAACTCAGCTCAGGGGGTCCTACAAAAGACACACTGTAAAACAGGCACTTGCCATATGACAGCCATGACATGAACAATAAATATGGATTTCTCGTCGGCACCAGTATGGAATGAAAGATTAAATGCAAAGAACTCTTTTAATCCAGTGCCAGGTTCCATTTCCCCACTATGTCCCTGCTGAAATACACAGGAAATAAACACACACACATACACACTTCTGTCTGGCACTGTTTGTTGCTCTGCCTCTCTACTCCAAATTCAGGACACACACGCACACATGGGTTTTTTGTGGAGGTCCATATATATCTCTCTGTCTAACTTGACATTCATTCATCCACAGATATTTTCTCTCTGAGACATGATGACATGTAAAAAGTGAAATGGAGAATTGTGCTTGAGGCGATCTGGAGGTTCTGACAGCCTGTCTCACTATGAGGTTTGTTTATGCTAGTTAAAATGTGGTTATATTACAAAGTCCCTTTTGATTTGCTGCATTATGATAGATTTTAGAGATCAAGGCTCTGAAATATATGTTGTGCCGTGAAGATGCCCATGTGCGGATCCTCTATTCAAGAGGCCTGTCTAGGCCTGTCTGCAGAGCCACCATTTACTGCCTGTGATTGATGTCAGCTATTCAGCATGTAAGTGGTGGCTTCACACCTCTTTCGGGGCTTTTAATTTCAAATGGCCATCTCATTTTTTTCAATTCTTTTTACTAGCTCCTTTCAGTGCTTCTTTAAAGTTCAGATAGATGTACAAAAGAGGAAATAATAATGCTAGGTGCCTTTTTAGAATGACAGAGTGCATGCTATAGAGAGAGCAGAGCTGAAAATCCAAGTATCTTTTCATTGGCCATATGGTAAAGTGTTTTCATACCTAATGGCTAAGGGTGCTTGCATATATATATGTGTGTGTGTGTGTGTGCGTGTGTGTGTGTGTGTATTCTATAGGTGTAAATATGCATCTTTTCTTAGTCGGCTTCTAACAGAGATAAAATAATTTCCGCATAGTTTAAGTTTTACGCAACTTGTTCCCGTTTTAATCATGCGATAAACATTTAATTACTGAAACAAAAGGCAGCTATTGAAAAGGAATCGTCGCTCTTATAAGGCAAACTCCCACTTGTTAACGGCACTGCCTTTGCGCATTTATTCTTGGGATAACTTCTGACCATTGATAGGCCGTGATTTAAATAGCCTCTAATTGTTCAATTTGCGTCTCTTACATTTTTTTTAAACATATAGCGAGTCCAAAACGGTGGTTCTCATCCTTTTATCCCCCCCCCCCCCCCCCCCCCATTAGCTACTGTATTCCATGTCCGCTTCTAGGCGAATATGTGTTTTCCTCGTTCTTCTGCTGTATAATAAAGCTGTTTTTTAAACGTTTTTCTTTACAGAAATAGGAGTGTCAAAAGATCAATTCACGTTATTCCTATATTTAAAACGTTACATTAGAAAATTAAAAATGGGACAGCTGAAGGGACAATTAACTAAATTAGAAATAGGCCTATGTTTGGATGTTGCATTTAGTAATTTAGTTTTAAGAGATTTTTAATGTTTAAAAGGCGTCACATGACAACTTGTACATATAACAAATTTAAATCATATAACTAATATTACAATTAAGAGGCCTAATATAATAATAATAATAATAAAAAATGAAATCAAATATAAGGATCATTAAAAGTTTACTGAGGCCCCCTAGTGGGTCCTGGGCCCCTGAATCACTGGTCAGTCATGAGCGAATATAACCGGTTTTACTAATGCACATACATTTGGTCAGTCATTGTAATCTAAATGTTTATTACTACCTAGTGTAGCAATTCCATGATTTTTTTTTTTTTATTAGCTATTTTATTATTATTATTTTTTTATACAGAGTAAACACAATATGACTGTTAGCTATTATAGTTTAGAAATAATCGATTGTGCCACGGCTTCACTGCCTGGATATCCTCTGGATTTCCAATAAACATTCAAACATTACAAATGTGCGATATTGGTGTTAAATTGAATGGCCAATGTCACCAAGCAGAATCTTCCTTCATGCAAATTTCATTTGATCAAGGAATGTAATGCCAATAAGTATGTTTAGAGCTGGAGAATGGGGCCGCTAACTGGTCGTTATCTTATCACAGCGAGGGTAATATGTCCATTGAGCGCGTGCTTATTGGAGGTGTTGTAAATTAACACGCGCGATTTCCTCCCTACCGGCAATCTGCTCGTTATGGAGTAAACACGCTAATCTGCAACACTATCTCCCGCGGACAGAGCGCGACAGTCGTGTCAGACCGACCGTTCTGCAAATTACACGCGCTATTAACCAATTTAAGATATAGTCCATGATAATGCAGCGGAATCTGTGGACATCAATTCAGTGGTTTTGCACCATGCTATTTAGTGGCTAATTTAAAAAATAAATAAACAGAATATATATATATATATATATATATATATATATATATATATATATATATATATATATATATATATATATATATATATATGTGTGTGTGTGTGTGTGTGTGTGTGTGTGTGTGTGTGTATGTGTGTGTGTGTGTGTGTGTGTGTGTGTGTGTGATGCACGTTTAGTGAAGGAATATTTTGTTTCGATGTCTGTAATTAATTAATTAATTATCGATGTATGTAATTAATTATGTGTCTCAAACTTTGATATAACATCGTTATATTTATCTGCTACAAATAGATGTAGTTCAGAAACCGTATCAATAAACTGTGTAAATTAATTTCAAGTACATATATATATATATATATATATATATATATATATATATATATATATATATATATATATATATATATATATATATATATATATATATATACACACACACACACACGGACATTTAATGTGTTGTGCTTTTTATTGAGGTAATCAAATTGACGCTTTAAGTTATGCCAAAAACATTTAGACTCACAAGAACTTAGAAGAAACAACAAATTAAATAAAGTATTTGACTATATAATAACACTGTGTCGACAGTGTGTGAAAGTCATTTGCCCTTGTCAAATATAGCTTGTACCATTTTGTGCAATTTTGCATATATTTGTATATATTAGTCCAGTAAATACACTGGAAAGTGTTACACGTTCCGCTCATACATGCTAACTTAGTTTTTATAATTGTAAATAGATAAAAAGTTTTGTTGGATGTTGTGAATTATTCAGATGATACCTATCATTTAACATCTTCTAAAATGATCGCATTTCCAATTATAAACGACAATAGACAAATTATATTTTATCTCGAAAGTGTTTTCTGCTGCAAATAATTTATATTTCCACGCAGATACTTGTGGAACTACTTCTGTCACCTCAGGAGGTCGGTGGACAAATTTCACCCCGTAAATAATTTATAATCGGCTACAAATTGGTTCAGCTGACTCAGTGTTACAACACCTCCAGTTTTTACAGATTGGAAAAGAAATTGTTCGATAGGAGTGCCTGGTGATTTGAGGGCGAGCTGTCTAAAAATCTAAATAAAAACGAAGCTCACCTGCATGAACTCTGAGTTTGGAGAAGTGATGAAGTCGTTCCTCTAATCATCACAGACCTATTTTACGCGTAAAATATTTTACATCTGTATTATAGCCTATACGTAAAAAAAACACATTTTCTTTTTAAAAAGAGGAAATAAAAATAAGACATTAATTTACAACCAAATATTAGTGTCTTTGTTGACCGAAATAATCTGATTGACTCACGCGGGCAGGTCTTTAAACATGCAGGCAGGAACTAAATTATTTGTTTCAAAAGTCAGCAAATAACTTAATCAAATTAAATCTCAATACACAGATCGGTGATTTTCACGCCATTGTGTGCTAACCTTAAGCCCAGCCAATCTCTTATTGGAGAAGTCATTCACAAATCCTTCAATGACGTCAGCGGGGTATAAAAGTGAGCAGGAGGTTCAACTCGGACACAAACGAGTCACTGAATCTGTTGCGCTCGGTCACTCTTTCCAAAGGAGAAAAACACACTGAGAATTCGCTTTTTTTGGCTACTATGAGGGAATCCTGTGCTCTTTAAAAGGACTATAAGAATATTAAAGTACTGTTGGCACTAAATCTCAAATATCGTTTCGCTTGTGATGCCCGCTGGGATGTTTAGTATCGACAGCATCTTGGCAGGGAGACCCAGCTGCAAGGACTCGGTTCTGCTCCATCGGAATGCTCCGGTTGTGTTCTCCAACTTGACGGAATCCTTGTACACAGCAGCCGGCGATTTTAACGGACTGTATTCACACACCGGACCTCCAGCTCCTAACTTACAGTCGGTAAATGGAACCAGGATAGGCTACAACAACTACTACTATGGACAACTTCATGTCCAGGGGCCGACTGGACCCGCTTGCTGTGGCGCAATACCAACTCTCGGCTCGCAACAGTACCCGTGTATTCCTACAGGTAGCCTATGTTACTTTTATTTTATTACTTTTATTTGTGTGGTGCGTATATGTACATTTTAAAATGTTGTTTATTGCAGCGAATTTTTCTGTATTCTGTTAATGCACTTCATGTTGAAATTCACTCCTCTTTATTTTGGATATCATCTTAAAAATAAAAGTTCCATTTTCCATAAAAAAAAAAAAAAGAATTATTGTCTGATGCAATTTTTAAGAATTATATATATTAGAAAACAACAAACGAACCTATAATGTTACATTTAGTCTCCACAAAAATTTAAATAAATACCAATACCATAGGCTACACCCCAAAATGGTTCTTGATAAAGAGGAGGACTTTTTGAACAACTTAAGAACTGTTTATTTATTTATTTATTTATTTATTTTTAAGACCATTGCGTTTGAAATATTATATTTATGCAGTGTGCTCAAATACATTGATTTGATTTTCAGGCTACGACAGCACCGGTTCAGTACTTATTTCTCCAGTCCCACATCAGATGATGTCGTACATGAACGTGGGCACCTTGTCCAGAACCGAACTACAGCTCCTCAACCAGTTACACTGTCGGCGCAAGAGACGACACCGAACCATTTTCACCGACGAGCAACTGGAGGCACTGGAGAACCTTTTTCAAGAAACCAAATACCCTGATGTTGGCACGCGAGAGCAACTGGCACGAAAGGTGCACCTACGCGAAGAGAAAGTAGAGGTGAGTGAAATCACTATTTTACACTTACAAAAGTATGGACTCAGTTCCTCTATATATATATATATATATATATATATATATATATATATATATATATATATATATATATATATATATACACTTATCCACTACGCGTAGGCATAGGCTACTTAACCTATAATTTTTTTTGAATGCCTGTAATTTCACAAGTCATTTATCGAAAGCCACACAGTAGCCTAAATACAGATATTATTCTATAAAGACAGAGTACACTGTTAAAAACAATAAATCCAATACAATTTTAATTGGAGCATTTCTTTTTTAATACGTTGACTTTGCGTAATAGTAGAATAGATACACCAAAAACGTTTTAGCAACTGCAAAATTTACATTTAACCTTAGTCAGCATAGGCTTAATAGACGTTGTTTTCGCTTGGAGGTAATAGCAACAGCTCGGATTCTATTAAATCAGTGTTAGCACTGTCATTATCACTTCATTCTAGATGTAGGCTACACATTACAAAATCGTTTAGTGTGTTGTCTGTAACGTAGCGCTGTTTAATATTTGACGACTACAGATCACGGTGGCGTACAATTTGAGCTACTTGAGACGAAACTCAACTGAAAATTAGGCCTACTAAAGAAAAAAAAAAAGAATTAGCACACTGCATAAACCCTACTCGCCTTGTTATTATTACTATTATTAATATATATTATGAAATTAAGCATTTTATTATGTTTCTTCGCTTAGGTTTGGTTCAAAAACAGACGAGCAAAATGGAGAAGACAGAAAAGGTCGTCATCAGAGGAATCAGAAAACTCACAGAAATGGAACAAAACCACGAAAACAACCACAGAGAAAATCGAGGAGGGCAAAAGTGACGTGGATTCTGACAGCTGATAGACAGATCAGGAGACGGGGAAATCTTGCACAAATATGAGTCGGACTTTATGTACATATTGTAAAGTGGCATGTGAGTAGGAGTGTAAATGTGTTGTCATGCTGTTGCACAGATGTATAGTAAATGTTACCTTTAACAATTATATTGTTATTTATATTAATTTAAATTTACACAGACAAAACAAGGTGGATTCTGGCCATAGTAATATTATCTGATATATACTGAAACCTATTTTTAATTTTTATTTTTTAAGTCTTGTCATAAGATATACCTAAATAAGATCTTTTGGAATGGACTGTAACTAAAGAGAATTATACAATGGCAGGACGATTAATTTGGACATTGATAAAATCAACGTTTAATGTCGCTTGAAAAAAAAAAAAAAAAAACAAGCAAATATTAAAGTAATATCTGAAAATGTTTGATTTTTCGTCTTTATTTAAAATGTTGCATATATTCTGCACTTAAATTAATTTAGTCCTTTTAGGATTTGATGATTATCAGCATTTTTGAACCGAGGAAATTTGTAATTTAGGTGTTATAATTTACCGTGAATACATTTTCATTAAATGTAGAGATCCCATAATTTGTGAACTCGAGAATTCTCTCTTTATTCTATATTACCCCGCTGTAATTTGGCACTAGCCTAGGTAAATAATAAATAACACACTGATTGGGAACAAGTTTATTAGAAAATGTCCTTTCACATGACAGGATGTCTCATTTTTTTATCTCTAGATAAGTTCAAAATCCAAATCATTACGCCAGATAAATAGCCTTAATGGATTGTTATATTTCTACAATTAGGCCACATAAAGCCATGCTGATCTAATAACCACTACAGGAAAGACACGAAGTAGTTTCCTTGTGCAAAGCACGAAATCAAACTGTTCTTTTTAAATGAACCAAACAGAACTACTTTTTTATTTTAAGAATTTCCCTCTTGGATATTTATATTACATAAATAATTCACACGATAAAAAAAAAAAAGTTGTAAAGTGACATTTATTCGCGACACAACTGAGAAAAAGAAAGAAATAGCCTACATACACATAGGCATAGCCAATATCCTCTATAGTCAGTTATTGTCCCTGGTGTTCAACGATGAGTATTATCCCATAATAAACTGTTGTGATTTAAATGAATGAATTAAGCTAGCATAATAGTTTGTTTTATATTTAAAATATGGATGATTAAAAAATAAATTTGTTTCACGCCAAACAACAACAACAAAAAAAATGTTTACGATAGCCTAATAGATGATTTTTAGGCAAGTTTTGACGAACAAGTGGCGGCATTAGGTTCCATTATTTTACCGAAATGTCTCTCGCTTCTGTCCAATGGCACTTGCTTTTTACATTTCTATGTCGAGATAACATTCAAATCAACCAATAATGTTCAAAATGTTGTCATTGCCTTTTTATGTTTTCATAATAATAATAATAATAATAATAATAATATGTTATTATTATTTTATTACTATTAAAATGTATTTTTCTGCCCCAAAACAAGCTAACGATTTCCAGAAGTCAAAATTCATTAACCAAACAAGCATTTCAGTTTCTTTGCTCTCTCATGCTAATGGTCCATAACATTTATCCACATGAGGGTGCGCAAGAGGAATTATATGAAAACTACAAATGTAGAAGTGTGTGTTTTCCTGTGTGTGAGGAATGGACAAGGATAATGCATACATATATAAATTAATAATCACAGCTTAGTCTCTTTTAAAGGTATAAGCTACTTAAATATATTTTGTGGGGCTGGAAACATGCCAGTGTCTTGCCTGTAAGAGCAGTCTTTTTTGGTTATATTGAAAATGTTCTCTTGATGAAATGCAGATCTTGAGCCTTGAAGAGCAACAGTGTGAGCTGAAGATTTATTTGTGTTTATGCGCTTATCCTCATTTGGGCTATTTATCCTCGAAAATAAACAGCCATACCCAGTCTGTGAGTATATTGACTCAGGACAGCATGTTTTTCCATACATGAAGTTAGATGCTTTTTACTAAAAACTCCAGCCATGGAAGACATTGGTGGTTTCTTAACAATTTGTTATTCCTTCACAGTAAATAGTTAGTGTGTATAGTTAGTGATTTTAAAATTACAGTCCACCTCTCTGTATACCTTGAGTCTTCAGTTTTCCCCCCTCTCTCTCTATTTTTTAAACAGCACACCATTCTAAAACCACACTGAAAAAATAATACTATTAAACGTCTTCGGTGACTTTTTAAACACAGATTAAAGTAGGGTAGTCCATGTACTTAAATATTTGGCAATAAAACAAACCAAGAAACAAAGCATGTTGCACTAATAATCCTTCACATGTCTAGTGTGATTTATAAAGTGTTTCTTCACTGAGTGCCAGTGAGATATACAAAGCAGTCCATTAATCTCTGCTTTTCATAAGGCTGTAATTTAGTACAAAAATGTAATACACACTTTGTTTTTTTTTTGTTTTTTTCAAATCATTATTTCTTTGACCTTTTTATGCATAGTTCCCGGCTCTTGGAAAAACATAGCTGGAGTCCAAGAAAAATTAAAGCAGTGAGTAAAGTCCAGAAGCAGATAAATCTTTAGCGCTGTGCTTGTTTTCTTAGAAATGCAGCATATTTTCAGGTGTACATTTTCCGTACATAATCACAATCGTTATGCTTTCTTGATCTAATAAATGGTGATGACTTCATTGAGAAAATGGCTGATGTTCTCAATTTATTTTTCTGTATAAATGTAGGTATTAACTGTATTAGGCTGCGTGCTCTGACTTACCTTTTTTTCCCCCTGCGAGATTAGACCACATGAGTGACAGCTTTGGGTGGATTCCCCCTTCTAAAGATAGAAATGGGTGTTGGCCATCTGTGGTACATTTCGAGAAACATATAAAATGGCCTCCTAACGCAGGAAGGAACTCTGAATGACAGAAAGACAAATAATACTTTTTTTTTTTTTACCATCATAAACATTTTCCTGTATCATTACCATATTTCAGTGGGATGGCATGTGGTTTGTCCTCTGCAAAACCCTTTTTGGGCCTACAATGCGACATCATGATTTCAAAATTACAAGTTAAAGAAACAAGCACACTTTGTGTGTATTTTTTATATAGTAAGCTTAGCACCTGAATAGGCTTTAGCGATATCTGCCCTTCATTCTGTGGGTAATTACTAGCCCTGTCACCACTTTCATTCCAGCACACTAGCTACCAACTGCGTTCGGTTAGCGTCCCTCCTGACCAAAACCACACAGCCACTGAAAAGCAAGGGGGACCACAGGTCAGGACCGCCAACTAGCAGCACACACTTATCTCTCTGAGGTAAATAAGGTAATTGTACACTTAAGCCAATTTTTTTTTTTTTTTCAGTTTTACAGAGATCAGATCACATCTTTATGTTCTTGGGGCCCTTAAGGTTCAGCTCTTTAGAGAAGGCATGATGTTTTCCCCAACGCATCCTGCCAAAGCAAACAACACGAGCAATATGAATGAGCTGTATCTATGGAGAATGTATGCATATGTGTGTGTACTTTCACTTGTACAGTCGTGCACTGGGGAACCGTGCTCGTTTGCTTGGAAATCAGGAAGGGCCCATCATATGGCACTGCCCTGGTTTCAGTGCTGATTAGCGGTGCGTGCTAACCTCAGTCCTCCAGCAGGGTTTGCCTCTGGTGTGGGGTGAACAGGGCAGCCTCTTGTGGGTTAGTGAGAGGAGGAGTGCACACTTTTGACCCGCTTTGAAATTTTGGCACTGTTTCAAAACGGCCCCTGGGGAATGGCAGGAGTGCAAGTCCACACTGAACAGGCATAGAGCAGGTTCGCAGCACACTGGGAACACTCGGCCTAAGACACTCTCCAGATAGTTTAAGACCTTTAATGCACTTGCAAGGACGCTCAGATTAGCATGAGTGTTATTCCGCAAACTTCAGGGCACCTCACTCCCTCAAAAGCACGCCACAAATCACAGGCTGTTGCTGAGACCCAACAGCGAAGTCGTTGTTTTGTGACCTCATAACGCGCCTTTTGCCTTCCAGTTGGTGAGAGCTGAAAGTAAATAAAACAATGTGGGGATTAATGGCGGAATGACTGAAGCGCTCTGCTCGTCCATGACAGGGGAAATCACAGGCGTTTACAACAGATAAATCAGAATTATTTGCTGTATCAACAACAAAGGCAGCTTGGATTCTGGATGATAGATCATAACTGAAAATTACTGGCTAAGCTTGGGCTTAAAATGTCATTTTCAGTGACGTGACAAAATAAAATAAGGCAAAACTAAACATGCTGTTTGGGATATTAAATCATTAAAGAGGTCTGTCCCAGTACAGTATAAACATATTGAACACGTCAAGGACAAATGATTGAAGAAATTATTTCTTAAAGTCGTTCTCTCTGGCCAGAAAATTACATAGCGCATATCATTTTACATCTGAAATGAATGGCCGTTTCAGAGGACAATTCCTGTATATAATAAAACATAAGAATATGTGCCTTGAATACAAGGGATGTATAATTTTCTATCTTTAGTTTTCAAACCGCAAGGAATTTAAACAAGTATATCAAGAACTGTTTGAAATAACATGAGGAAACATGAATTTAGCAGAAAACCCAAAGGCACAATGATGTACGACACTCTGATAGATGAAGCGCAAACAAAGATTTAAAGCAAAGCATTTTCACAACAAATGAATTATCAATAAATCACAATGACAGATTTACATTACCTTGACAAATGAACTGTCCTGCGAGCGTTTGGTAACTTTTCGAGCCCCGAGTGCTTTTCCCAGAGACGGTCCTGTAACAAAAAAAAAAAAAAAAAAAAGAGGAAGAAGAAAAAAAGAAAAGCAATATGTTATCTATTAAAAGCACTCAGTTATCTAACATGCAGAGGTTATTAAAAACCAGAAGATTAGTTCCACAGTGTGCAATAAAACTTATACCTAATATAATAGATCATGAATCACTGTTTCAATATAAGAAAGCAACGATTTAGTTCAGTGGGGTAAGATTCAAAACATTCAATCAACACATCTCAAAGGCCTAGGATAATTATGAACACATTAAAACTGGACTTTTCTGATTCAACATGCTCAAGAGTCCCGAGCTGCCCTCTAGCTGCCTTTCATGTAGCCTACATGGGTGAAAAAAGAATGCATATTTAAGAACTGTAAAATAAAAAAATTAAAAATTAAAATAATCTCATGACCGTGGCCAGTCACTCGAAAGTGGAATCAGTGTAATAATATTAAATGTGTCAAAATGGATCAAAGTCATGTTCCCTTTGTTCCCATCATGCATTGGTGCATGAATTAATAAGGTTAAAGTTTTAACTGTTTTCGAGTTCTATTTGCACTGTTTTATGGTTGCTTTTTAGGTTTGGTAATTCGCTGTTTTGTGACATCAGGAGTTCATTTTTCTACTCAAAATGGCCTATAATAATTAAGTAGAAATTACTCATCAAACTCTGGCTACAAGTCAAATTTTCTTATTTCCTTTTTAGTTAAGGAGCTTTTACTTAATTCCATACTTAAATGTCACTTAAAAATTTGTACAGAAACTTGCAAATGAATAATTAAGTACATTTTACTTATTGTTTTTTTACAGTGTATTTTATTACAAAATCCAGCTGTGATGTGTTAGCTGCACAACAGCAGCTTTATTTAATAAAAAAATCATAATTTTTTAAACAAAAACTACCCAGGTATTCTGTGCACCGTAAATAGTCTATGATTAAAGAAGCCCAGTGATGATTGTCATCTGATGCCAATTATAGATACTGAATTTACAGTGAATGACTACAATGAAACAAAACACCAGGAGGTAGAGATAGTGGCCGTGCTCCCTTCCCCAAGTCCTGCTATTTTCCCCAATTAATTCCCTGACAGACGATATCCACCACGCACCGTAGTTTCCACAAAACACATCTTAGGTTAAACATGCAATCAAAGCACCAGCGCCACCAGAGAAGGATAGACCTCTTGTTTTAGCCCTACCCAGACTCCCTTCAGTCATAACAAATCTGCCCCGTGGCCGCTGATGGACAGCTGGTTTACAGCCAATGTCAGGCATTAACAGATTTGATCCGTATTCGAAAAAGGACGCCTGGGAGCAGCAGAGGAGTGGTGGGTGGCAGGCGTCTCACGCCAGGGCCTCTGCATGATTCATGGCCCAGAGAGGGTTTCCACTCACATCCACTGATTTAGTGAACTTGCTTTATTATTATTTTTTCTCTTTAGCATTAATGTATCAATAAACATTAGCATCAGTAAACATTATATGCTGTAAATAAACACACATGCACATGCAAATGCAAGGAGTGAAGCAGGAGGATATTCATTTACAGTATATAAAGGTGCGGTCACATTAATGAAATTTCACATAAAAAAAATAGTCCATGTCCATTATCCATATCCAACTTAGTCTGGTTAGATGACACATTGAGTTTTATGCACATATAAACAAAGCTGTGGGAGATAGACTTACAGTCTTTATGATGGCATGGCACGCACTGTAGGTAAGTTAAGGCCCTAGTTCTCATAATTTTCACAACTTTCAAAGTTTTCAACGTCTTATTGTTTTTTTTTATGTAGGCTAGTTTTTTTTTTTTTTTTTTTAAATCCCTCAAAGTCAAAAATAAATATGTGGCTACCATGTCTAAGGTCTATTGTCAAGAGATGTATTAAGCACTTCTGACACTCACATTCAAACCAAACAATTTCAAATGACCATCTTGAACGTGACCATGGTGGACTTCTTCATCCTCACGCAAAATACCTGAACGCGCGTATGTTGAAATCTCGCCAATTAAAAAAAATAATAATAATAATAACAAAATGTAGTTTTGTGTTTAACTACGAGTCAAAGCGAGTTGGTGCATAGTGGGTGGGATTCGATGCGGATGGCTTTACACTTCTCTGTCCTGAATTTAACACACATAATCTGAGACTCGCGCGGGCCCTGTATGAGAAGCGGGAAGCCCTCGTTAAAGAACCGGTGTGATGTTTTATGAACTATGAAATTCGCTTAAGACCCAAGGGGGAAAAAAACTGCACTAGAGTAAATATTTATCAGTGTTCAGGGCTGACTCGAGCAGGAGGGTCAGGAGAGCGGGCTGCAGGAGGAATCCGAGGGTACGAGAGAGGGAGTGCAAGAGAAACCATACACTAGCTGTTCTCAAACCGCTCTGATTACAGTCTCACTCTCTTGACCCCGCGAAGGCAACAGTGTTGGCAGCTCCCGCAAACTAATCTTCCATTGCTAAGTGAGTAATTGAATGTGAGAGTTTATGTATTTTTGTAATGAGCTGACAGTATTTTTCCACTCTCTGCCCAAAAGGTTACCCTAATCAACATGGTCACGCGGTTTCTCCAAGTTTCTCTCAGAGTGACAGCGCCGCACCAACAACATGACAAAGCGACTCCTCGCAGATGTCGGCCGTGAGAGACTCGTCTGTTCCCGTGCAGAGCGTGGACCCTTGGCATAGAATCAATGTCAGTGCACAGTATTTTTCTCGCGACAAAAATGAATAGTTTGTCTTAATTTCTGAGTGGAGCACATAGGGGGTTGTTGTTGTGTGACACCAACATAAGGCACAATGGGATTTTTTTCTGGTCTCAGAATACAATCAAATAACCAACTCATGCACTGAATATTGATAAAGCACCATAACTGTGGTGTATATTACAATTTTAAGAGATACAGCATAGATCAAAAACCGTGAAACTATAAAGGCAGTTAGAAGGGGCTTTTAAACCCTTGTATGGTGTTTGTGTTTGTAGGACCCATTTTCACTTTAAAAATGATACTAGCCTATTAATAATTTTTTAAAACTCAGACTCATTGGCCTTGGCTCATTTTCTGTGAACATGCACACACACATACTCACTCACACATTTATATTACATACAGGATGTTCTGACCTGGAGCTAGTAAAAGAGCGGAAATTTTAGGTCCTGTGTACCTTCACTCTGTTCTCCTATTGTCTGGGCCTTCTATTAGTGTGTGTGTGTGTGTGTGTGTGTGTGTGTGTGTGTGTGCGTGTGTGTGTGAGATAGAGAGAGTCTGTACAAGTGTGAGTTTAGTGTTTCTGTCCATCGTTGCCAAAAAAGGTTGTAGCTCTTTAATTCATAAATGTGATATAACAAAGTTCAAATTTCCAAATTTCCACCAGACCCATGAACAACAAAAGCAACAAAAATATGAACACCACACAAGGGTTAATTTGTCACTATGTACAAAATCTTTTTAATATATTTTTTAAGAAACATTTAAGTGCATACTCAAAATAAGCAAATGGTAGAAAATGTTTGTTTAATCAAATTTAGAACTAACTAACTAAATATTTTATGAGAACACCTGTATTCTGATTTGAGTAAAGTAACAATGAACATGTTTGATCTATAAGGTTAGAATAGGTATTTTTCACAAATTAATCTCCACTGAGATCTAAATATAAGAACATTTTTGCAAATCCTTAATAAATAATTTACTTTGTAAAAAAACGATTTATAAAGGAAAGGTATTCTGCATTTCCCCCTTTGACAAAGTAACAGTTTTGTGTTTTTAGGCCCTTAACCACAACAACATGAAAGTGTTACTCTTATTTAAAAGTTTGCACAAAACCATTGAGTTAATTATATTTAACAAAACTGGAAAATCATAAAAAAAAATTTTTTGTCACAAAACATAATATAACTTCAACAAACTTTCATGACTCATGATGCACTGGAAGCACATTTGTATGAATTTGTATTATATTATTTGTATGTGTTCATGCTTACTTTTTTGTCTTAAAATTTTTGATTTTTAGACAAATTTACCAATTCACCTAAATGTAAAATTATTTTATTTAAAGTTATTTAAAATTATGTTTTCTTATGAGATTTGGATTGATAATTTAAGGGCTCTAAGATCTGCAGCATTTAAAAAATGAACACATTTAATCATCTTACCATATTTATTTATTTATTTGAATGAATGCAACTTCATGCATCACAATTTTGCAGTGCATAGTTACAAAAAGGCAAAAGTGGCAAGTTTTCCCAATACTATATAACAGCAAACACCAGCACAGAGCTGTTGTTTGTTGTTATTTAGTGTTGTGTGTGAAAATAAAACCTAAAGTCCCTTTAGGGGGCATTTAAGCCCTGTTGTACCCTGTTGAAGGAGAGAGAGCACACATATTTCACTGACAGCAATAAGAAAGTGTATTGCTTGTGGGATTAACGGATACTTTGACGGAATCTTTGAGTGAAAACACACATTTTCTAAGCTGGATTCTGTCTTTTGCATCTGTAACTTTAGCTGACGGGTTTGTGGGAAATCAGCACAGACCATGGAGCTTTGCATTCAAAGGCTATCTGGTGCTCTCACTTTGAGCGGGCCTTTAGCCACAAATACTTCCCCTTTCATTGTTCACCGGAGGATATAGGAGCATATGGAAGATTATTTTCAGTGACATACGGAGGTGTTCCATTTAAAATGCCAAGACAATTTCATTCCGACTTTTGAGATTGTATTTTGAACCCTTCTGAACTACTTTACCCATAACAAATTCCAAACATATGACAGAAGAACTTGCATTATCCGGTGCAAGGATGGACACTAACTACTCAGTTGCACATACAGGGGATATTCATTACAGGAACCCAACGAAAAAGAAAAATATATAGGTTACTGAGTGGACACTGATATTTTTTTCCTGGATAAATGCAATCAAATGCATATTGTTGAACTGACCTTGTGTCTCGAAGCATTTCCCTGGGACTCTTTCCGTCTATCTGCAGTGCACGAATCGTCCACACATAACGATATGTAATGTAATCAAAGTCAGCACTGTGTTTTATACAACTAATCAGCCTCAAACGATCTGCAAGCGAGGGAGACGGCCTGAGTGGTGTGGTACTCATCAGCTTCAATGTATTCGTTGTTTGGATTGCTGTGTTTGTATAAACCAGATTGGTTTGCACTTAACCCTGTAATATATGCAAAACAATCCTCTAGATAGTACTCTTAAGCTTTGCCAGTTACCACTCTGGCAGCTGCAGTAAACTTGGCTGTTTAAGAAAAATAGCATGTGATAAATTATGACATGAACCAGCACACGTCACACGGGCCGGCCGGCCTTCAGCTCTGATCAACAGTCAGAGTATTAAAAATGGCACTGCAACGCACAGATGCAGGTCAAAGGGTCACGGTCTTCGGGAGACACAGAAGGACTGAGCTCTCATAAAAACATATTTAAATAAACAGAGAGAGGAGGTGTGGCGAAGGGGCTTCAGCGCCGATGATATATATTCAGTATGAAAACTCACATATACAAATGACTGGGGAGAAAAAAAAAGTGTATTAGAAATCAGATACTTCATGAGCTCTGTGGCAAGAAACAAAAACAGTTGGCCTAGAAACTTCAACGAATTACTCGCTTTGTAGTCTTGAGACACAATTGTATGTAAAACAGATGTTTTATTTATTTTGGCAGTTATACTTGAGATACCCATGACCTGTTTCTTTATTCATCAGCCGATATGCTTCATTTCGGATGGGACACTGCCCAGTCACACATTAGATAACATTAGATGGGATCTCCGTTTTGGAACAAGTAGCCCTGTGGTTTTCACAGTCCACTGACAGAGAAAGGCTGGATTCCCTTGTGGTCCCCCATATTTTCTTCACTGAAATGTAAGAAGGGGCCTGCCCAGAGAACATGCAAATTAATTCATAATCAAATCTGTCTGTTTCACAGAGTTCAGGTACACCCTCGAGCAATCTCTGTCAGCGGGCCCTCAGTAAACCAAAGGTAATCCACAGTCTTTAAACCCAAACTACCAAAACTTATTAACTGGCATTTTCATTCCATCTGAATAATGGCTGCAGCTGCAAGCAATACAAACAGTCTTAAGATATTATTCAATCACTTGTCTTAGCCATTGAGCCATTCACCAAAAGAATATATTCACAAATAGCATAATGTGTGTGTAATGTAGGCTAGTCTTAAATTGCAATGACACGTTTGTGGAGAAAAAAAAAATTGGACTGATTTGTGTTTTATGTCAATTTAATAAACCTAATACCAACTTTCAAAATGTAGTAATAGAATGCCAACTGTAATACAAAATTCAAACAACAATTTTTTTTTTTTTTTAATCTCTTAATGTGATATGATAGGTCACTAACCTAACAAAAAATAAAAATAAAATACAGTACATCTTACTGAAATCTCTCATGTAATCACCCAATCACTCTTTTAATCTCAGTAGTCAATAAAACTAGTTTCAGTTGACCTGAAGTTAGACTTTGTTCACTTTCCGTTACCTTTTATGTTCATAAATAGTTACGTAGGGAAAATAAAAAAAACATATGAAATATATGTACTTTTAATTGACCTATTATTAATGTCCCTGGATTTCTATTTATTATCGTTTAAATGCATTTTTGAATAAAATCTGATTCTGCCAAAAAAACAAACAAACTTATACTGAATACATCTGTTGACCACAAGATGGCAGAAGTGAAAAGTGAGTGAAAACCTGTAAGGTTTGAGCTACAGTTTGTCAGGTCTACAGCTTTAATGAAGCTCTTATGCGGTGTTAGATTGTCACTAATTACTCGTAATTGTATTGAAACAATATCACTTACGCATTAAGCTTGGGTCACAACTTGTATCATGTTGCAGTGTTTGTAATTACAACTCTTACATTAAGCATTACAAGAACCCCCGGTACTGAGGGTTAGGCTACTCACCAACATCTGTCTGCTGGCTAATACTTGATATAAACAAACGTGTCACTGGATAAAACGTATATCGTACCTTGTATCTGCGGACCTGTTATGTGTTATGCAATGGGTTTGGCTTTCTGGTTTTCATATAAGTGGTGTTATTTGAGTAAGCAATAAATGTCATGTTTACACAGAAATTAATTGTTGGACTGGTTGTTCACATTTGACAACATTGATGTGTTGCATATGTGCCTCTGTTCTGCATTAGAAGACAGATAAAGCAATGGACACTGAATGGAAGAATATTGAGTTGTTGGGTTGCTAGGTAACATACAGGCCAAGTACACAATGAACGAAACCTCCAGAATATTTATGCCTCAGGAACATCTGGTGCGGTTTGTGAAGTGCTGATTGGCTTCAGAGTAGCTGTAGCAAACCTCTTCAACTCTGGTGTAGTGTACTGTCCCAAACAGGTGGCAGTTGTTTCTATGAATACATGATATATTCTTTGGTTTTACTTCTTGTGATAGATGTTTAAGGCAATTCGGCCTTTTTGTTCTTCATATTTATAATCCTGTGAAACAGGAAGTCATGGCTGGACAATTTCATGCTCCTAGTCACCCTGGTGTACCCAAAATGGAAATATGTTTGATCATTAAGTTCAGAGATATATTGCTCATAAGAATTTCACATCAAATGGTTCCATGCATTTCTTACCGGTAAAACTCAAGTCAAAATCAAGCAGACTCTTTCTAGGTCCATTAGTATTTGTGTGCCCCAGGGGTGTGTATGCTCACCACTCTTATTTACAGTATACATCAATAAATATAGGAGTTACCATCCTGAGAAAATTTTAAAATTCTCAGATGATACTGCCATTCTTGGTCTTCTGTATAAGGATGAAGACATTCAGCATTGCACTACAGAGATTGCTAACTTTGTTGCATGGAGTAATGAAAACAGTCTTGTAATTAATGTTAGAAAAACAGAGGAAATTATTTTTGATCTCAAATTAGTAGGCATCCACTCACCCATAATGATTAAAAACGAGCCCATTAGACAGGTTGCTTCCTACAAATCCTTAGGTTTGCTTATTGATAATAAACCTTCATGGGAAATGCATGATAATATGTGTTGAAAGGTGAAAAAAAAAAATACTTTTTACAAAGGCTTCGTTTTTTTGGAATTGCTCAGAGGGTCATGTTTTATCATGCCTGTATTGAATCCATCTTTCTGTATGGTATCGGTCTGATTCTGTAATTTGACAGTTGAACTTAGCTAATCCTTTTGGTGTGTATGGCAATGAAAGTGGTTGGTCTGGGTGTTTACCCCAATCTTCAGTCTATATTTAACAAAACCATTCTTTAAACAAGCAAGGAAAATGACTCTGGGCCCTTCTCATGTGCTTTATCCAGAATTCAAACTACTTCCAGACAGTCTAGATACAACTGTTATTCTCTAAAACAATTTTGTTTTATTACTTTTTGTACTTTTAGTAATAAAACTGTTTTAATTTAGAAATAGTCAGTAATTAATTTTATTAGAATTAGTGTTTTTATGTATTCTGTATGAATGACATCTGGTAGGAGTGTAAATTTATTTAATCATTAAACATACAAACTAACGGATCTAAAATAGTGCTATCGGTATATATTCAAATAATTTTTTTTAATTGTAAGTGCATTAGTGATTTTGTTAGATTTATTTTTTTCATAATTGGCCCATTTCCGAAAGAAAAAAAAAAGAAAGAAAAAAAATCTGGTATCAGAAATAAATAGCTATTACTTAATCTCTATGTATAAATGCAGTTTTATCTAGTAGCCTGCTTGTTTGCTTATGACTTTGAATTTTATTAAAGTAGCATAGTGTGAAAAAAATTATTGGGGTTAACTAATTACAGCAAAGCTATAGAACTGTGGATGCTAGGGTTTCTCTTTACACTAGGTGGCACTGTGGAGTCGTTCTGTGACTATATCTCGACCTGTTTATTTCAGTACCCAGTAAGGTCATCACAGAGGTTCATTCATACTTTTTATTGTACATTTGCTGTGACCTGATGTTCAGTGTAACAGTGAAGTCTGTCCAAGGGCAAAAAGATATACAGGCAACCCAGCTAGCCAACAAACAACAAGCACATACTTTCCACCCCCACATGCAGGAACGTTAGAATGACACAGCAGTGCTCTTTCTCTCTGATAGAAGCTTTCTTCACATTCAACTTTCATTCTGTTTTAATTGGTACTGTCTCCGGGTGGGACGGGAGAGCCACTCTTGTTTAGCCCTGTCACTGAGTTGCTGCACAGCGCGCTCTGCTCATTTCCCACACAACACACTTTCAATTAGTGGCCTGCCTTTCATAGCATGGAGAAGAGGCAAGAGCACTAACAAGTAGCCGGCTAGCTAATGAGTAAGCGCGGAAATGCAGTGACATGTGAAGGAGATGCCCATGAGACAGCAGTCACACAATGGGACATTGACAGTGGTGGATGCTGGGCAAAGCAAAATAAGTGTTTTGTAAAAATATAGCTACATTTAGTTATAAAGTAATAGATTCGTGGAGTTCATGGTAATAGTAGGACATGACAAAAATGAATCCTGAAAATGTAAAAGTATGTGAAACGGCCTGATTCAGTTTAAGATGCACTCACTTTAAAAAAATGTGCTAGGTAGGTTTACATCACGTGAGATCCAATTAAAAACAATATATATTTTTTTATTATTATTTGTATGCGCTTACTGCATTATCTCTCTATCAATCTGTAAATATTAAAATCAAATGAAATTATATACATATCAGATTTATTGATAAAATATTTATAGTCATTGCCATGTTGACCCTATATGATCAGCCAAACAGAACACAATTTCCCAAAACACTCCTTGTAAAAAATTGTGAAACCTATTTAATGCATTTACACAAATTATACACATAATATATTCAAAAGCACCACAACAAATTGTATATTAGTTGATTTAATATTAAAATTAAAATTCATAAAAAAAAAAAGATTTTATGTACATACATGTAGAGATCACATGATCATCCCAACAAAATACAACATGTCACACCTGCTATAACAAATTCATTTTATTATACATTTTTATGTTGTTAAATATTATACTCATTGCCAAGTTGAGATCACATGACAAACTAAATACTTCACACTTACCATGCCTTTATTTTATATAAATTATTGACAGGATAAATCTAAAGGTAGCTAATATATTAGCTAAAATATACAGATTCTGCAAATGGGGAACAAAGCACCATGTTTAGTTCTTTTCTTTAAGCTTCAGGGGGTTAGGCTGCAAAACCTTTATTTTAGATATAAAGAATGTACTGTGTTAGATATAACTGCAGTTATGATTAACCAAGATTTGACATTCTAACCAGAAGCATGGCTTGAAGTGTAGCTAATCATCAAGAAATCAGAAAACAAGAAAGTGATTACTCCGTAAAGTGTCTTGCCTACAGACATTTCATTATTTAATTAAACTCAGAGCATCTTTCCATCTCTCCTTTGGAGCTTACAGGCACACAGATGTTTTTAGACATGTCCTCATTACTGTTTTCATTTTCAGTGATCATTTGTTGGACATGGGATCATCGATAAAAGGGTAGTGCACCCTTTAAGCAAACCCTGACCTCACCTAAGAAAACATTGTAAAATTGGTGGACATAGCTCTGATGTTTCAGCTTTAATTACAGCCCACTGCAATGCACAGAGTAAACAAGAAATGATGCAACACTATGAGTAACCAAAAAAGATATTTTGTAACTTCAAAAGGGCTCTGATCATATTGGATGCTTCATGAAAGACTAAAGAAGTAAAAAAAAAAAAAAAAAAAAAAAAAGAGGAAAGAAAGAAACAGCTAACAGAATTATTCACACAGGCTCATCAGATAAAATGTTTGCTTATTACGTCTGTGCCAGAAGCATGGAGAGCATTTAAAAACATGTCAAAAATGAATTAGAGAGAATATAAGAACATTGTGGGTGTTATGAGCGCTTTAGCTTGGCCCAATTTAAAGATGTTCCTTCACTGTAGTAAACCACACACCATAAGTTTAAACGATGCTCCACATCAACCTTTTTTTCAGATTCCTTTTCCCTGTGTTGATTTATATGGCTCTGAGGGTGGATACAGAAGCTTAAAGGAAGCAGACCTACATGCAGACATTGCCTCCTTCAGGGGTTACACTGTTTTAAGATATGGCTGTCTTGGAAGTACGGTGCTGCGTATGTACTACAATGTATATTTAAGGGTTTGAGATATCTACGGATGCCAGAACAGAACATAGGGCTGTTCACAAAAGGGTTTTTGGATTATCTCTCGTTGAATGCGAGCACTTCAGTGCTGGAGAAATGACTTGTAAACAAAAAGGCACATAAATGCTTTATGCCTTCTGGGCTGTCAGCCTTGAAAAGAGACAAATAGAGTTCTCATCGGTGCATTTACTTGCTCTTACTGCTGTTTGAATGTAATTAAGGGGCAATAATGGTGTCAAACTGTTCCGTGAGATGCCCATAGCCTTACTGAGCGGTCAAACTATTGTTTATGGAGATCTTTTATTCCAGATCCGTAGGGGCAAAGTCATTGCAGGTTCAAAGACTGTTGTCCATGCACACAATGCTGTTTATCAATTCAAAAGAAGTCTGACACAACATATGCTCAGGGTAAAGCTACTGAAGCAGAGAATTTATCATAGAAAGGGCACATCGCCTGTCTCCTCTCAGCAGCTAGTCTCGAATTTAGATAGACCGAATACACTTGGCTGGTGAGAAACAATAGAGTAAGCTTGACACTGGTCATAGTTCAGACTTTAAGCGGATTCGAGCGCAGAACTCTGTGTGAATGCAAAAGCAGAGCGTGCCAAATGTTTGATATCTTCTGATGGAGTCTTGCAAATTTGCTTGCACGAGTTTCTAGGGCAGAACTGCCTTCTCTCTAATGAGCATTTGCTAAATGAAGACTCATTAATCTCTGCTCAAACAACAATGTAGTTTTTTCTTCTGAGTAGAGCTAACCCAGAGTTAAATTGGCAGATTCTGCTCAACTTCATGGCTCTGCTCCTGATCTATTGCTATTAATTGTTTATTTGGGATTCATGCCACTATTCGATAAGTCTCAAATCCTTCCCAGAGTCTTCCCGAAGCATGCCTCTCGAGCCAAAAGTATACAAGACAAGACATAAATCCATTTACTGAATATAATGGAATGCATTTGTATCTATATCCAAAAGATAAAAGATGTAAGTAAGTATAAGACCAGATTTGTGCCTGATGAAACACTATATATAAACTTTCAATATGCAATAAAGCAATTGACAAAAATAGTGTTATAATCACTGTCTGAAAACAAAACAGTGTTCACAAGCTGTCTAAATATGTTCTGCTTGGTCCATTTATGTGCATAATAAAAAGTATCAACTATCTATACAAAAGATATTAGTCAACATATTGAAATTGCTTTAAATTGTTTGTAACACTTTATTTTAAGTACTATTTCTCACTATCAGCTTATTGGCATTCATATCACTAGCATATTAGCTGTTTATTAGTACTTATTTAGTCTCGTTCACAGCTGAAGGTCTGGAATTCATGGCAGCTTTCATTGGCCAAGGCCAGCCCATGAGGCCAACAACCAACCACAGTTCGTTTCGTTAAGCATCACGTTTTGTGGCTTGGAAATGTCGCCACAATGACAGACTGGTGTGTAAAACTCTCGGCTGTATTTTAAAGATTCTATGCCGCAAATTTTGTATATTTTACATACTTTTGAAACTTTTGTAATCCAGCATTTTCTCTCACTAGTGCGCAATGAACCTTGTGATAGTCCATCCATTTGTTGTATCCTTCAAGGCCCAGGAAACGAAGGGCACATTTTGAGGTTGCATCTAAGGAGCCTTTTAAACGTGACAGTCTTCGTCACACTGCTGTGACACATTCAGTCACCGAATGCAGTCTTCATAAGAATACAGACTCTGAATTGGGACATTCTTATGGGTTCTATTGTCTTTTGTTGTGGTGTGAGATGTTTTTGGTTGTGTTCAATTCACAATGAAGCCGGAATTTTGCTCTACTGTAAAATATGACATATTAGAACAATAAAATATAAAACATTTTATTGTATTTTTTTTTCAAAGAATGAGAGATTTCATTTCAAAACAGAATGATATTTATATGAAAAAAATACAATTAGGATCACTAGAATGACAACACTACATAAAAAAAAAATAAATAAATACAAAACTAAATAAACAATTTATAATTTATTTTACATTAAATAACAATATTAGAAACATAGTGCATGTAATTATGAGCAATGCAGTTATTTTTGGAAGCTCAGTATGTCAGGACATTAAACCTGGGCAATGGCACTGACTTTCAGCAGCTAGTATAAATATAATATTTCACATGCCCATCTTTTGTTCTTTCTTTCTATCTTTCTATTTAATATCTGTGTTTTGCCTAGTTGTGCCGTTGTGTACTTGCTAGTCCATATATTTCATCTGATGACACAGGTAGAAAAAGATTAGTTCCCATTTACTAAGTCCCTCCAATCTGACTTTGATGAATGGCCAGTACTTACCCAATCCTTATTGGTTCAAATTGAATGTAATCAAGATGAATGTTTCTTGCGGGTCCAGTTTTGGTCATAGTCTCTTGCCGGTTAAGATCCTCTTGCTTTATACTAAAAAAAAAAAAAAAAAAAAAAAAAAATCAATAAGTTATTTATTGTTTTTATACCACTTTCCAGAGGATGGAAGGATCTACAGTACAGATGCTCCCTCAAAAATATTCCTTATTCGGGGCTCTGATCAAATCATGCCTCTGCATAATAATTCAACATTCCACTTCGTTAGGTACTGCTAAAAGAATAATGGCTTGGGAAAAAACCCAATCTCAAAATGGATGACTAAGCTCAAAATCACATTTTAGACTGTAAAATCCTGTAAACAACTGGTAATATCACCATAATGTACAATTCAAATTCTTTCAAATCTGTAGTAGGACCATGGATACTTCACACAAAAAATGTAAAAATAAAAATAAAAAAAAGCTCATTATGTTTTACTGTGCTAAATTCAATGCATGTCAGCAGTAATCGAACTAAAGGCCACATTTATTGTTACAGGCACACTCAGAAAGACACGCATCTCAAAGTACACACATCCATTGATGTATTTTCCAATGGATACAGTAGACAGAAGTAGTTGATCTCAACGATTCTTGCAATGTGTTTGCTTTCTTTGCATGTTCTGGCATTTATCCTATTTATACACTTCTTTAATTTTCTTTCACATCATCCATTTTACTTGAATTGCAATGTGCAGGTCCTTTTCCAGGCTATTACAATGATATAACTGAACATAAATATAGGAGCCTGATAAAAATCCTAATTTTAGATGAAAATTTCAGATGGCACTTAGAGGCTTTTGCAATATATATATTTTTTTGATAACAAACAAAATATGTTTGCTGCGTAAATCAGGTGGACTTAATGAAAATGCAAATTAGTTATTTCAGAGCAGGAGATGCATAAAGCGCGAGAAATAGAGGTTTCCCCAGTAACAGCTGTAAACAAAGCAGATACGCTCACAAACGCTGCGTTATCAGGCATATAACATGCAAGTCTTCCTTCAGAAATAGTGATATAGAAACATCCGTGCCTCGTTTTGATATTTAAACATATAAATGTAGGTAATTATTATTATTAAACGTGCACTACCTAACGTTACTCATGTTTATTCAACAAAATATTCAGTTTTAAAATCGTGGCGAGTCTCCAAAAATAAGTAAATGTATTGGATATATATATATATATATATATATATATATATATATATATATATATATATATATATATATATATATATATATATATATATATATATATTTACAAAGCTTAACATTCTCATGGGCAATGCAGTGTCATTTTGGGAGGCTCAGAATAATTGTCAGCACAACAGACCTGGCCTCTGACGTTATCTCACATTCACTTGTCGGTGGTTCAGTCCAGGGTGGCTCAGGCACTTGGTTGGGAATGGTGGCTTTAAATCAGGCGCTGTGACTCTGCATTCAAATAGAGAGCTTGTCACACACTGGATCCCTGTACTGTGTGTGTGGGGGGACTAATATAATGCCGTTGGGCAGACTGCTGGTGGTGGTTGATAACCAGTCAGACAAATGGCTGATTGTGTCTGTGTGTTATATGCACACTGAGGCAGGTGGGTGTTAGCAGCGTTCAATAGGCTTGCATTTTCATCCTCTACCACAAACACTAGACAAGCACATACCCACAACACATGGCTGGAACGTGGCGATATACACACAGGAACACATGCATATATACACAGCTAGGGAACATGTTACCTGACTTCAAGAAAAATGACCATTAAACTGGCCATGCATTGCCAGCTGTATGGATGAGACAACTGAGCGAGGTTTGGGGAGTGGACAGCGTACTGCCAGGAGTACTCCAGTCTCACTCTGGCATGGTGTCAGCACCCATTCCAGAAGCAGTGATGTCTCACTGTCGTCAACAGACTGGGGTGGGGGGGGGGGGTAGACAGGCCGTTCAAGCAGGTAGCAGGTAGCAGGTAATCAGGAAGACGAGGGTTGAATAGCTGCAGCCAGAGAGGACAGGATGAGAGGAGAAAACAGAGGACAAATAAAGAGCATCGCTGGATTATTTCCTTCATCATTCACACCAACAGTCAAACAACGTGCAATCCACACTCTTGTCAGATGTTTCAGAGGACTCTGAGTGCTGATGCTACAGTTAAAAAAGGTTCTACCTTATACTTTAAAGTATAATTAATTTAGCTAGTGTGATAAAAGTAACAAAGGCATCAAAGGTATGTAGTCCTGTTGATTCAGTCATATTAAATCATATTTTTGAACTTCAAAAAAACATCAAAAGTAAACAGTTAAATTAGATGCTACTATTTACTATTGTCTTGTTGAGCTATTTTTTTTAGCATTCAGACATATAATTGTTGCTTGGTTGAAGATAAAATGTGCAATAAATAAATAAATAAATAAAACAATTCATAAAGACTTTGGAGCTATGGGACCTGATACACAACCACTGAAACCACCCTTGACATAGCAAAAAAACACTCAGATAACCATTGTAACTGCACACAACACCTAACAACCACCTGGAACACTTTAGCAACCGTATAACAACACTGGGAAAACAGAAGTGAGCATCCCTATGCCCTACTCCCTTCAAAGAGCTGAGTGTGTTCTTTGAAGGGTGCAGGGCATTACTGTCTCATATAAGCGTTTGGAAGTCCCTTGATGAAGGAAGTGACTGACCAAATCTCACCTTGACAATGTTGCGGGTGAGTGCATCATTCAGCACTCCATTGGTTGTTGCAAATAAATATTTCCTCTTATTATTATTATTTTCCTTCATAAAGGGATTCAGCTGTTCACTTTCGTCTGGAACGTCCCCTTCCCCAAGTGCCCTTCGAGGGCGCAAAATAGCCATTTGGAATCAGAATACCTTATAGCACCCTCATACCAGTGAGCTAATAACATCCTACAACATCTTAGCAACTAAATGTGCTTACTACCACACAGAACACCAACAAGCTAATACCAACACGCTATCAAATATTCAATGCTCCAGCAACCACTTAAAACATTCTAGAAACCTCATACCAACATGCTAACAATCTCTTGCAACATCTTCTCTGCTGACACGCAAACAAAAAAAGAGCTAAATCCAGCCTCGTCATAGCAGGTCTGCAGGCTGCTTTTAAGCACTTCTTTACATGTTCAGGCTGGGAGACCAGCTACAACCAGCTTAGACTGGTTTTAGTTGTTTTTTTTCAACCTTCTTTTTTTCTTTTCTTTCTTTCTTTCTTTCTTTCTTTCTTTCTTTCTTTCTTTCTTTCTTTCTTCAGCAGGGTTAACAATCAAAAAGCAATGTCCTAGAAACCACATAATAGTCTTGTTGTAAAAATCATGATCTCTGGCTTTATTCACTGAGATGCTCAGATTCTGTAGGTTATCAGTCATAATTAAACAAACCATCAAACAAAAGAATAAATAGCAATGCACAAGTAAACCAGTATCTATTGCCGCGTTTCCACCGAAATTACCCGGAACATTTTTACCAGGAACTTTTTTTCCCAGGAACTTTTTTCCCCCCAGACCTGTTGCTTTCTGCGTTTCCACCGCGGTGTAAAGTACCGGGTAGATTAGGCAAATAGACTGGTGACGTAGGTCTGCGCGCGTTTCTCAATACAAAGTACTGCTGATTTGTTTGTTTTTTTAAAGTACGCTGATTTTGGACGTGCATCCTCGGTAGTTAGTTCAGACTTTGTGCAT
This sequence comes from Carassius gibelio, assembly GCF_023724105.1. Taxonomy (NCBI): domain Eukaryota; kingdom Metazoa; phylum Chordata; class Actinopteri; order Cypriniformes; family Cyprinidae; genus Carassius; species Carassius gibelio. The sequence goes on from NC_068387.1 coordinate 19,342,940, forward strand.
TCGACTCAGGAGTGTGATGTCCGCGACGACGCAAGTCCGGTAAATCTATAAACAGCAGCGTACTTGATAACTTCAGTCAGCTCGTCTTGGCTACTGCAATTTTCCTATTTACAATAAAACGAAATGGGATATAAAATACCACTGCCTCCTTTGGTTTTCATTTAAGCATAATAACAGCTGCAGAAATGTACTTAGTTCAGGGATATGTGTATATGCAGCCATTACAATGAAACGAAATATTATATAAATTTGCCTTTTTTATTTTCATTTTAACATATAGATAAATTGAATACAGACCAAAGAAAACCTGTTAGATTTACCCCGCAGCTGAATTATATGTTATGTTTAACCACTAAAGACACATCAGAGCCAGCGGCACATATCAGAAGGTCTAGCCGATTTGAGGCTGCATCTCGGCGGATACATGAGGACTGAGCTCTCGCTGATCGAGTGGAGCTCACCGTCGCAGAGATTGGCGAAACACATTTTTTAAATAGGCACGGTCTTTATAAATAAACCATAGATTTGCGTTTTAAACAACTACATTCTCGCCTGAAATACTTTTAAAATTACATTTCATGACACAATAACAGTAATATTTGAAAATGATCCAAATAAATGGTGGTTGAACTCAACCAATGCTGCGTGAACTCAGATGGCTTTGGCTACTGTTATTTTCCCCTCAGTATATTTACAATAAAACGAAATAGGATATAAAATACCACTGCCTCCTTTCGTTTTCATTTAAACATAATAACAGCTGCAGAAATGTACTTAGTTCAGGGATATGTGTAACGTTATATACATCCATTACAATGAAACGAAATATTATATAGACTTGCCTTTTTTATTTTCATTTTAACATATAGATAAATTGAATACAGACCAAAGAAAACCTGTTAGATTTACCCCGCAGCTGAATTATATGTTATGTTTAACCACTAAAGACACATCAGAGCCAGCGGCACATATCAGAAGGTCTATCCAAGGTGAGGCTGCCTCTGGGCGGATAGATGATCACTGAGCTCCCGCTGATCGAGTGGAGCTCACCGTCTCAGAGATCGGCGAAACACATTTTTAAATAGGCGCTGTCTTTATAAATAAACAACAGATTTGAGTTTTAAACAACTACATTCTCGCCTGAAATACTTTTAAAATTACATTTCATGACACAATAACAGTAATATTTTGAAAATGTTGATCCGAATAAATGGTGGTTGAACTCAACCAATGCTGCATCAACTCAACCAATCAGGATGTTTAGCGCCAAAGTCCCGCCCCCGAAAGTTCCTGAACTTTAAAAAAGTACCACCTCGCCAGCAGGGACTTTCTGGGGGGCATTTTTTTACCCGGAACTTTTATTTAGTTCCTGGTTCCTGCGGTGGAAACACACCAAGTACCGGACCAAGTCCCTAGTTCCTGGGTAAAGTTCCTGCGGTGGAAACGCGGCTTATGACCCTACTGCAGGAGAAAACGTTCGCTAATTTGTTTTACCATGGGTATAAAACATTTACACATAAAGCCTGAGGTGTTACAGCAATATGTTGCTCAAAGGCTGACCCCAGGCTAATGTTTTTCACCTTAATTGCCAAGGAAAACTTAATGTGCACAATCACAAACATGCACACAGTTTCTTATTCTCACAGCATGGAAAAAAAAAATCCTTATAGAAAGTACCTTGAATTATTGATACACTGTTTGAATGCCTATCTCTTATTGTTTTCGAAACATTGAGATTATCTATTTTTAATAATGCTCCCATATGAGTAATCTGTCTCACTGCAGTTCTGAATTAATGAAACATGAGATGGTCTTGTACAGTACTACTGTACAATCACATACTATCAATAAAATGCTGAGTTTTAATTGATGTAAAAAAATAAATAAACCATGCATTATTCTATACTTTCATATATTTATTCAGAATTTAATGTTTGATAACAAGACTTGCTAGCTCCGATGTTTCTGTCTTCATTTTAAATTCTCTTTCATTGAAACACAGCTCCCCATAGGACATAATTACTCACCAAACACCCAGCACCTATTGCTCCAAATGAGCTTGTGTTTTCTCTATATATGGCAGAATGTTATATTATTAGGATCTGGGGAATAGAGTGATTCACACGGAGTCAGAAACTAGACACATCATTAAGAAATGTTGTCTATACGACATCTTTTCAATTACCGTTTGCACTTGAACCACATTATCTGATTAAGAACAGAAGGATGCATATTCTAGCATCCAACCAAAAACAACAAATTAATTTGACAAGCATAGATATATAGGCCCAAAGAAACTTTTTAAGAAGTTCTTTCAAAGCTGGACAGAAATTGGACCAAAGTCTCATGGCGGGAAACGTCTACGATCAGATACAGATCAAACCAAAAGAGATTATTATTCAAAGCTCCAATGATACCATCTTGCTTTACTAAAACCCAACCTCACTTGGTTCAGAAGCAGGCCGAGGGACCTTCTCTGGCCTAGTTCCCCTGATTTATGATAAGGTGTCAAACAAATTTTGGTATACTTCTCCCCAGCTGACTCAAGTATGCAGGACTCCTGTTTCTTATAATTAGCATGGATCCGGGTTTGTCATGATGGTGTCGCTGGGTGATTCTTTGTATTTGTGTGTGTGTGTGTGAGAGAGAGAGTGTGAAAGGAGTAATGACCCTGGAGAATGAGCCTCAAGGCTGTGTCAGGGGCAATGCGACTGTCACATCTGGGACAGAAGCCTCAGAGCCATGAACCGTATCTGTACTGAAGGCTTCCAGCCCAAGCAGACATCAAAACGCAGAATGCGTTGTTATCATAGGAATAGGATTGTTGCAATTAATCATAAATGAAAAAAAATAGCATACAGGAGGGAGAATATCAGTGCTTCTACATTGGTTTTAAAGAGATACATAAAAATGTGTGCTCTTAATGTGCTCTCAGCATAGGATTAAACTGCTCCCAGCTAAGGTTGAGATCTCTCTGATGCATTTTAGCCAGGCTTTCCAACAATCGTACGCTCATCTGGAAGAGGAAAGAGCCATTTAAAAATACACCTCCCCCGGCTCCAAACCTATAAGTGATATTATAGAGATGGCACTCATGAAACAGCTTTCGCTCCAAAGTCCTCAAAAGTGCTGTTACGAGGCATGAAGGGTAACTCATAGGTCTGACTCTAATGTGAAACACGCTGTCTCTCTCTCTGATGGTGCACAGCATCTATTTCCCAACTGCTCTTTTGGACACATGCAGCCATGCAGAGAGGCTTATTATATGTTTCTACACAGTGGGCTGGTCAGCTCGGCACACAAGCTCTTGAATCCGTGCGGCTGAGGGGCACAGATGGAGCCCAGATCTCAGTCAGTGGATCTGAGCTCCGGAAAACTGGAGCGATGCTGCTGTCAAGTCTACATAATTCACTGGATTAAAAGAATGAGCCTGAGAGTAAAGGGAGAGCTGCTCCTGCATGGTGAAAAACATCAGAACATCTATGGGGCTTCAGTAGGAATTTTTGGTGAGGCTTGTGGCCTAAAATTTGATTTATAGATCAAGTAAACAATGCTGATAACTTGCAGGTATGCCATGCAGCTCAGATCAGCTTCTCTATAACAATATATTATGAAGTCAAAGCATAAAGTGTAGTAGGTGAGCTGGATTCATTATTATTATTATTATTATTATTATTATTATTATTATTATTATTATTATTATTATTATTATTATTGTGTTTGACTGTCAAAACTGAGAAAATGGTTTTATGGTTCAAATGAAAGAGTGAAACCAAAACGAAAATGGTAAATTTTTCTTACTGTCTATGTATGTGTGCAAAACAGCTATGCAAAAATGCTAACTTTCAGGTTCATCTTTTAAGTTTAATGAGCATCCTTGTTAACAGTTCTGACTTTTACTTGCTTTCAAAAACAAATTTCTTCTTCTCCGTAATACTGCACTGTTATGAATGTGAGGAAGAACCAAATCTTTTTTTTTTTTTTTTTGTACAAAGGACCCCATAAGAGCGAGAGTTAAACGAGAGTTAAAGCAAGCATTAGCTTAATGAGGCAGAGTGCGCTTCTCAGAGGAACGGCAGATCATAACACAACCGTTTTTGTAGAGGCTAAATTCCTGTTTTACAAAGGCAAAAAAACAGGACTCTCAGACAGCATGTGTCTGTGGAAAATCATTAAAATTGCATTGTGTAGGTATAATCAGTTTTCTGTGAAGAGAGTTCATCTTTATGAGACTACGCTAGGTTAATTCCTCACTAGTCGCTCACTTTACGACACCCTATCCCACTCATAACAGACCATGCATTTTCCACCAAGGAAAAATAATCACTACAAGCCATCTCCCTGAAACATAAATCAGAGTAATGTGAAAATAATGCTGTCTAAAACGTTATGTTTAAGAGCATCTGAGTTCAGCAGTTGGACATTTGTAACAACACAGCCTGTTTTAAATTGCCATTTTAAATACTGATTAATCATACAGATTTCCTGTCGGAAATTGAATGTGTCCTTCATCTTGCAGAAAGGACAGGAAAACATTCTGTGGTCGCTTATGACGGGTGAATTAAGGCTCTCTCTGCAGGGCAAGTTGGCACACCCAGTGAACCATTACAAAGTCATTATTACATCTATAAATGATTGATCTTTAAAGAGGCACTGTGCAGAACACCTTAACAATTAACCCACCAGCTATAAAAATTCTGACAGAGCGGCGAGTCTCCAAGTATATCACACAGTTTTACATCTAATATTGTAAGAATGAGAACTGCCGTGTTACAGCATATTGAACCTATTTCAGGCAAGATGAGGGTCTTCTTTCAAATATGTGTCATCTTCACCAGCAAATGAAATATATATGGCTCACATTCAGAGAGAGGCCAGTTGTATGGCACTGTTTCCCCTGTATAAATATAGAGCTTATACAGTATGGAGATTGAGTAACTTGTTTATTAAATGTTTTGAAAAACTAATTTATACATATACATTTTAAAATAGGTGCTTGCTCTTTTTGCAAGTAAATTTTCTCCTGAGACTGTTCATTGTCTGGAAAAGAGAAGGTGATCAACACGGCATATGATTTAATATCAGCGCCAAGCAGATGTCTCCTTGGCAAAATTGGAACCTGAAAATCCCAGTTGTTGTGGTCTTTGGGTGATGCTCCTGTGAGAATCCAAATAGTTCTGGCACTGTGGTTTTAAGAGTTAGTTTAATTACAGTGGTCTAATTGAATTTTAATTGTATTACTCAGGGTCTGCTTGAAAAATACAATCATGCATATGCTTAAAATACAAAAAGGAGGAACAGCCACACACAATGTTGATGAATGCACTTGAGCCTCATATTGTGATTTTATTGTCACTGTGTATGTTCACATTGGCAAAATGCTTAATATTGTACTTCAAAGAACCAGATGGAATACTTGGCAGCTGTTCGAGATGTTTAATAAGTGAGTTAATTTTCCACCTCATTAGCCAGCGGTGGTTTTCTGGAGAAAGTGAATGTTGAGCATAGTTTACCAGAATGTCAGATATGTGATATCAAACCCCCTGTTTTGGCCTAACCATGCAACTATTGAAATGTTAAAAATATCCTTTTTACTACACATTTGAGCAGCAAAACGACAGTTTATATGCCATGAACATGAATCTGCATTTGAAAAAATCCTATAGTGTATTTTATTTGCTGTCACTTATTAAGTGACAAACAGCTCAGGCCAAGTTGCGTTCCTAGAGCTCCAGCTTGGTAAGGCATGGTGCTAGCAACACAGAACTGTGAATGTGTCCCAAATTACGTACTAAACACTATTTACTCAACCATCTAGTATATGTAGACCTTCCCACCTGGCTGTTGAAGGAAAGCTGTTGCAATACAATACAATTTATAATAATGTTAATATTAATAAGCGTTTTCTCAAAAAAAAAAAAAAAAAAAAAAATCTTTTCAAAACGTTGTGTAAAGATAATTTCCACATCTTAAATTAACTATATAACTGACCATAGCTGGTTAACTTTACAAAGTTCTGTGGAACCACTTGATGATGTCTCATACTTACAGTTTGAGTTAAACCTTGTATTATGTTGTTGTTCTTAATAAAAGGATCAGTCACTGCCATGCTACTTACGTTTTATTCACATGCTTGGCAAGTGTTAATATTTTGTCGCAGCTGTTTAACTGCCTACTTCTTCATGCACTTCAGATTCCCCAATGTAGAAATATCGTGGGAACGCAGTGATGTGTGACACTGCATGGATGCCAAAAAAGCACTATGTCTGTCTTTCTGAATTAGGAATTTATGGATCTGAATTTACTCTAATGTGGTGGTTTGTCATTAAATAGTTTGGGATTTGGAAAGCATGTGGGCCGAAGTCCCACTGCGCTTCATGAAGAGCATTACAGCAGCTCAGTCTGGTGAGCCGGTGATTCCAGCACTCTCACTATTAAAGCAGATATTTCTCATGTGCATATGCTTAGAACATGGTGCTGGCAAAACCAAATACATGGATTCAATTCCCAGGGAATGCATGAACACATAAAATGTACACATTAAATGCAAAATAAGTTGCTTTGGATAAAACGGTCTGCCAAATGTAATAGGCTAATTAATGTTTCCATCGTGACAATTCACTCAGTCAAAATTTAAGGAATAGTTTGCCCAAAAATGAAAATTTGCCATCCGTGATGTAGATGTGGTTTTTTATTTACTTTTTTTTTCACTGAAGCATTATTATGGATTATTAGTGATATTATTGGTTCCAAATCTGTTCCGAATGAATAAACAAACTCATCTACATTTTGCATGTCCGGAGGGAGTACATTTTCAGCAGATTTTCATTTTTGGGTGAACTATTCTTAAACTTCCAGAAGCCTTTGAAATATTCAAGGGTTCTTGTAGATATATCTGGGTATAGTAGAAATTAACCTACACTACCATTAAAAATACACCTACTATAAGTTGTTATTCACTGGAGTAAAACATGTGACAACATGGCACACTATCCCCTAACCTTAGAAAAAAAAGAATTCACACACCTTATTTCACAAATATTTGTCCATCCTTATGATTTTTTTTTATTCATATAAGAATGACTGAGAAATCAGTCCATTTTGTTAAATCATGTGTCTCCTGTAACCCTCACAGGAAACTTTGTGCATTTTTACTTTCTTAAAAAAAATAAAAAATAATAATAATTCTGTACGGTTTATAAGTGTTTTGAAAAATGGGGACATGGGTTATGTCCTCATAAGTCATAAGTGACCCACTCCTTGTAATACCTGTGTCATACCCATGTCATTATACAGAGTTGTGTCCTGATATGTCACACACACACACACACACACACACACACACACACACACACACACACACATATATATATATATATATATATATATATATATATATATATTTCCTTTCTCTTAGGAAGTCATTAACTGATGGAGAAATGTGCATGGCAAAGATTTTTTCATCTATATAAGACACCTAGCCTCCCCTTCCAAAGAGCAATAAACCCATGCACACTGAACTGGTACACTCTATCCAACAATGACCTTTACCAAACCTCCAGGAGCATGCACATGTGCTGCCCTGTTTATTCATTCAGAACGCTGCACACCATCACATTGATATTTCATATGAGCAGGGGACACGAGCGAACCAAATTCACACATGGGCAAGAAAACAAGCGAGCTGTTAATGCACATATAATTAAACAGTCCTCCAAAGCAACTCAACACTCCGCCAAATAATTCTCTCAGGTTTGGAGGCTCAGTAGTGATGTCCAATTAATTGTTGCCAGCCGCATCTCACTAGCTGTCAATGCATCTCTATCTAATGGAGCTAATTTTAATGAACCCGCAGAAAAGGATGGTTCAGATATGAGGAGCATGAACACAATTACCAACACACTTACTCATTAAATGCATAGAGAGGAACACTAATAAATAAGGGTTTCATCAGCATCGGTACACCATGTGTGTTTACACTGCCCCCAGGTACTTCATTTACAATTCATCATACATGAAATATAATATTTCATAAAGAAAGTCACACTGCCAGAGGCCTGCTTATATTGCAGCCAAGCACATATCCATCAGCAGAGGGCAGTGAGAGAGTAACTTTAAGACAAACAGAAGTTGAAGAGACTATGGTGAAGTGGTTTTGCTTGCCTTGATGTGTTCTAGATGTGGTTTACTGAATATGACCTCTGAGACATTTTAAAAGTTGTGAGAATGCTGCTCACTAAATGAGCTTTCAGTTTTAAGAAATATAACTGCAAGCAGCAATTAGCAGGATCCAGTGCATATAGGAATCAATCCAAAGTTCAGAGTTGTTCATTGTTCTCTCTGACATTTCAGTATTGCACAATTTTTACTCCTTTACCTGGTTGACTTTTGACGTTTACACCTCTTAGGCTGATGATACACGGGGCAACTTTTTGAGGCAAATTTGCCAGGCAACTTTGGCTAATGTTGCCATCAAAGAGCAACCAGGTGAGACACAAGGCCCACGACCGATCTTCAGTATCCATAGAGAAATTTATTACCCATTCTCAATGGGAAAGTACCCAAGCAACATTGCTCAAAAAAAGTTGCCAGTATATCATTATCCTTTTAGATCATATTCTGTCTGTCTTCGAGAACAGAGTAAATTTAAAACAATAGAACTGAGTCACACAAACCGGGAAACACTTCAACGGTTTCGAAGTCATCATCTGATTTCTACAACATTTCTGGGTAGACATGTATGTCATGTTTTATAACGGGCCACCTGGAAACTAAGCCATTGTGGTGACAAACCCCTTCACGGAAGAAGAAAGCCGTTGTGTTTACTGTGACAATGACCGCTTACCGGGATAAACTAAACACTGGATATTCAAAATGTGAAGTTCACGACTCTATACCATTGTTGCAGTAAACTTGTATGAAATTCTTCAATAAATGGTTTATTGGTTGCATGCTGGTCTGTTATTGTAGGGACACTGTCTTTACATTCCATTTCATGACATTGACACTTATATTTCATGACACTGAACAAATCAATCTATGACTCGTTGGTCAGATGTCCTCTTGGGAGGTCCTTGGAATGAGATGCACATGTCACTCTCTGGATCCAATATAATGATGCACATGAGATTTGTTTCTCCACTGCTTATTGACCTAAGACACTTAGTGATTTTGCGAGCCCTGAGATAAAAATAAAATAGAATATAAATAAAAAATCTGACCTTCTGCCATGAGTCTGAAGGTATGACTGTGAGAGACTAGTCTTGTAGTAACTAAAAAGTTTGCTTTTAAAAACTTTACCTAAAGTTAAATAAATAAATAAATAAATAGGTATCACTAAATCTTGTTTCATATAGAAAACAAAAAAAATGTTCTGCATGAGGAGAGGTGCTCTCATGTGAAATTTTAGTCTTTTTGACTCAAACAAGGTAGGGGTTGATGCTTTGAATATTGCAAATTTAACCAGTAGTTGCCAAGCAACCATATATCTCATCAATCCCAAAATCACACAATATGCAATTAGCCCTCGGAGCCTTCATGCATGCATGGTTTGGTCACTGAGCAAATATAGAAATAACACTAATAGGGTAAAATAAACAAAATAAATCACATATGAGAGAGGCTGGGTTATATGGTCTGTCTGTTGTTGTGTTCAAGCTGTCACTTCACTGCCTCTGTGTCACACTCTCATTCTCTCAAATCTGGTTCTTTCCCCATTTTCATAGCATTCTCTTTCAGTCGCCTCCACCTTATGTGCACACGCATGTACTCACACACATTTAAAGTTGCCCCTCACATTCATCAGACAACAGAAGAGCTGAATGGCAATGACTGGGTGTCCACCGAGGCAGCATGCATTATGGAGGACGTTTCTTTACAGAGAATGTGAGAGGTATAAGGCAGAGGCTGTATCCCTGAGCTGGAACACACAGCAAATAGAGAAAGATCCTGTGCACCCCCTTTAAGTTTTGGCCTCATTTCTTCTCAATGTGCTGTCATGCCAGCCTGCCAGTGCCAGCCCCTCCGATTCATTATCAGTTCCTCTGACAAGCATGTGGAATAATCATGTACAGTAATCCATTATTCCACATGTATCTACTGACTGAAAAAGGTTGTTTCGGTATGAGCTATTCGAAAAGAGAACATGCAAATGTCTTTAAAGCATTCATTTACTCATAAAGGAGATGATAATTTTTTTTTTGTCTCTGTAACTGATATAAATTGATTAACATATCTTATAAGGAGAGCTATACATGCATAGCCATTGAAGGGAAACACAGCTGCATGGTAGAAACTAGATTTGCATCTTCTGAAGGAAATATCAGTGCTATCAGTATACAAGTTAAGTACTTAAATTGTACTTGTATAATAACTCACATTTTAAATCAACACTTCTACTTACTCACTCAAAAAAAAAAAAAAAAAGAAAAAAAAAAGTGTGTTAGAATATTCAAAGCACTATATATTAAGGAATCATATGCTAAACTTCTTCCTGAACGTTCTGTTACATAATTGATACTTGTCAATAATTGATCAATAATTGATTATTATTATTATTATTATTATTTTTTAAGTATGAGAAAGATCAGAATCAAAGATTGAATGCATTAGATGTTACAGAGTTACTCATTACACAAATATCAACAGATGAGTCACAGTCCCACTCCTGCTCCATTTAGCTCTTTGAGATAATAAATCAACCCTCATGAACGAGAGAAACCACAAACACACCACAGTCCTTTCTAAATTTATTGGATTAATAATGGAGGACATGGCGAGAGGCTAATTTGATGGCAGATAAATTTTATATGCAAGGCCACTCAGCGCTTTCCCGTCTTCTCCCTATTAACGTCCAACTAATGACACTGCCATTGTTTATTTGTAAATCTGACGATTGTGTAGATGACTTTTCATGTTATTTAAAGGGAAAGCTACTTTGTGAAGTGTTTAATGGACAGCTAAATATGTTTGACATTAAAAATGCATTTACAAAATGAAAAAGCAAAGGTGTCCTTAATAAAACTCTAATGGCTAATGGCTTTAAAATAAACATCATGCAATTTGACTCTTTAAGATTCAAAGTTTTAAAAACAAAAATTACTTTGAACCAATGGAAGCTAGAGAAGAGCTCTACTCATTCAGTGTGCTTTTAAATATTTTCATTCAGAAAAAAGAAGGCCCTTAACCCCAAATTAAGAGCGACATCTCTGTAAGTGTAATACATTTTATTGTCTTCAGATTGAGAATCTAATCACTGTACTAATCAGAGCCCAGCAGTTAGAGCACATGCTCCTACTAGGGATGCTAGTATGATATTATTAGATTAGAATTAATTAGACATTTTTTTACTGTCACTTTTTTTTTTGTTTGAAATTAACAGCATTTAAATAATGTGAAAATACATGATAATACCATCTTGCAATACATTTTTAATTATTATTCTTTAACACATCACTATGGTAAGCCCAATTATTATTTACATTTTGTCCAACCTGATTTCCCAGGAAACTGTATACTTTTTCAATTGATCAATAGTCTGTGCCTGTTTACATCACATCTGTAAATATGAAAAGAAGTTGAGGGCACTACTGAAGTAGCTTGAAGCCACAGAAAATGAACCTTGAGCTGAAAATAGTTTTCAAGCAAAAAGAAAAGCAACACCACCCATAATAAAACACAAATCAAGATAGCTAATTACTAGGTTCACAAAACAAGGTTTTTGTTGCTAAAAATGCTAATCTACTTTGATTTATTTGCCTATAAACAGCCATGCAAAGCTAAACTTAGCTTCCACCATTATATATAGGCCTAAAAAGCAATCTTTATGTCAGCATTGCCAAACTTTTGTAATGTTATTTCTGAGTCAAAACTAAAATATAATATAAACTAAAATCATATAAACTACTTACTGCTCTTCAGACATGTTTGAAAGCGCCACTTCAAGCATTCAGATTCATCTGTGCAGAATAGCAGTAGAGTCGAAGCAAAACTTGTAATTAACAAAAAACAATGTTTCTATGCAAGTAACATACTTTTATGCTTCGAACACTAGACAATTGTTACATATTGTAGCGTTTATATTTATTAATTTATTAATTTACTTAACCCTCCAAAAAATTAAACAATATTAATATCAGATCAGTTCTACAATGTAAAACGCCCTGTATATTCATTTTTTTAAAATGCCTGAGCTGTTCCTGTCTGTGCCAATTAAAGTTAGTCAGACAATCTACATTGCATTTAGATACCCGTCACCATCTTCCCTCATTTTCTGAAACTGTGACTTATATGAGGATCTCAGTGAGTGAGTGTCAGAAAACAAGAGTGTGACATATCATGGATCCCTCTCCTTGGGGTGGTCAAGGCTATGTCAGTGTCCACAAGCCCTCAGCTTCCTGCTTAACCCAGATCAGAGAAACTCTCTCCACAGGAGGCGGCCAACAGGGCTTAAACTAGCTCTGATGAGAGGAATTGGCAGCGGGGAGTCATACTCTGATAAGACAAAAGATACAGCACAGAAAAGCGCAAAGGAAAAAATAAAAGAGAATCTGGCGAAGAGCAGAAGAAAATAACAAAAGGCTGCAGCCTTTTCTGGGATCACTCCTGTTGCCTGTTTTGATCTTTATGTCCATTTCTGATTTAGCTCACTAAGTGGTCAGTTTTCTAAAGTAACAATCACTTGATATTTTTCTTTTTTGGTTAGTTGGTAGGAAGCTGAATGTTCTTAGTTTCCGAGAGAATAAAGTAAATGACCCGAAAAATCTTGGATTTTTTTTTCTGTACTGTTTGCATGTGCAGAATAGCTCCAAGACATAATTAAAACATTTTAATTAGAGGGCTTATGGCTACAGTTTCCTCTGAATTCACACAATGTGAAACCTATTTAAAATGGTTAGGTCATCAATTATGCAGAACATATGAACCACTCCAAAACTTTCCCACTTTTAAAACACCAGTTATATTGCAGCATTTCAGATTGTCAACCAACATGCTATTATTTCAGTCATGAAATCATGCCTTCTAAAAAAGTAATCGTTTCTTGTAAATTTCAATTATGGCATGACAACTTTTACTAGTTCAAGATCAAACAAACCTGAAATATCGACTTTGTTTCTGAATCTCATTTGAAAGCCGTGGCTCATTTAACCTGGAAAAGGTCAAATGGGCATCAGTTTCTTTGTAGCTCCCATTACTGTTGGCACTTGTGAAGCTGTAAACTATATATACCCATAAAAAAAGAAAACAAAAAAACTTCTCTCTTAAGTGCAGTTTGAGTGGGAGGAAAAAGTTTGCTCAGACAGTTCAGATTGTTTTATAATAAACACACTGATCTTTGAAAACAACATAGCTTCTGACAGTAAACTCTAACCAGACTCCAACAGATGGAACGATAGATCCCCAAATTACAACTCAGACTGGATGTCCATGAAGGGTGTTTGTTTGGCACCGAACTGCGAGGCATCTGCGAATTCAATTGTTTTTAGAGGGTTCTTGCTAATTTCCAATATTATCTGTCACACCTTTCTCTTCACACATAAACAGTTTCTTACAGCACTCAATTTCAAAGCCGTGGTTACTCAGAATGTTTCCTGACCTTGATGATGAACAAACGTTGGTTTGTTTTATGAAGCATGTGAGCATCAAATATACTTTTTATTACTGAGGATAAGGTTATTGCCTAAACTTTTTAATGCTATGTCATCAAAATAAATAAATGCAGTGTAACAACATCTGATTTATTCATATATCCTTTTTAGGATTGGAGTTTTGTCACTGTTAAGTCATGGTAATCATTGACAGACATTTTCATTATTATTCAATTTAAATATAATGCTTTAACAATTATTTATTTTTGCTTTAAAGTTATGCCTGACTCTTAGGTTACGTTTTTATGCAACAAGTAACATCTGATACAGTCTGCTAAACTGGATATGACCAGACGAGAAGACTGGCTAAATCCAGCCAACCCAGCATAAACTCAATTTGTCCGATTTTCCAAATTGGAAGAAGGAATTGACCACCATGTGGAGCCTCTTGATGCTGCTAAATAGAGCTCTAATTTAGGAGTTGGCTGCACAGAGCATCTGCTGGTTCATGGAAATGCAGATGCTAAGAAACAGCGTTGGTGCCCTTTGGCCCTTTTTAAAGAGCAATCCATAATTGCTACAACTGACAGGCTGTTAGTTGCACAACAATTGAAAATACCTTTATACAACAGCCATGCTCACACAACCCTCTACAGAGACCTCCGATATTGCAAATGCATACTAGCAACGATTTTCTCCATTTGTGCAAATTCCACTGACGTCTGCATTCGCAGCTCTTCTTTAGTAACAATTATCCTTGCTCATCATGTTTTTGATGGTCATGTTGCAGATAGACCCTTGTCTTGGTTTGACAAATCTCAGTCAGAAGAGGAGAGCAGAAGCATTTCAAAGGAAAAGTTACACACATAATCCCCATCCTATATATTTTTAAACCATGATAAAGATACCAAAATTTTGTCAATGGAGGCACTTTTTCACAAAATATGCATTTAATATCACCTCATTTTCCAACGATTCTCAAATGATTTGTTCATAGCAGTCCTAAGATTCAGTCTCTCTAAACACCTCTTTTCTGTGAGCCTACTCTGCTCTGATTGGTCAGATGTCCCAGTCTGTTGTGATTTAGTTTACAGTGTCGGAAAATGATATGCCCATTGTTATAGTTCCACATTTTGAATGCTCGTTAGGAAATATAAGTTATTTATCATACTTACAGGTTGTGATTCAGTGGAGCAAGCTGGTCCAAATAAACTGGGTACTGAGACATTTTTCAAGTACCGGTATACGTTTTTTTGTGAAGCAGTCACAATTGAAATTACTTGTTTGAGGGTGGGTCAAGTTGTTCAAGGCCGGCCATGTAGAATATACTGTAGGTGGGCATTATGCAAATGTGTTACCCAGTGACGTGTAGTGAGATTCTTATTATTAAAGACTCGTTTAGGCTGTTCAGAGTCGATTCTCTCTTTCGTGAGAAAATAACTTTATTGTGCATTAACTGTTTGACACAATCTCTTTAGTAAATGCTTTCTCGTCCAGCTGTATTAATAGTACAATATTTCACATGCACATGTCCTTTTTGGAAAGCATAGTTTATAATCAGCACCAGTAGATTTCAACATCTGTTGACTCTTCCAAATCTACCTCAGGTCTGCTTTTCATTCTTGTTTACACAAAGTCTCTGCCCACAGCCATGAAGATTGTGGGCTTGCTTGTTTTCGGTGGTATCACACCTGCCTCCATTCCAGATAAGCTAATGACTCCTACTCACTACAGCTATAGCACAGCAGAACTGGAGCTCTGACATCATTTGTTCAGATGCGCTGTAAGCAAAATAATGTTCACCTTTTCATGTGTGATTAAGCACAATGCATCTTTAATTTCATAGTTTAACTGTAATGAGTAAGGTATTTTCTGATATCATTATCATAGTTCTAAATGACTGCATCTTCCCAAAATTACATAGTCCCAGTGTCTTTTGAGAGCCATAGCCTTGTTCAGATACTGTCCATCAGCAGATCTGAATTAAATAATACAAGAAGATCATCTGGCAGATTTTATTTTGATTTATGCATTAGAAAGATAATATTATTAACTGGGGATGTTTATGTGGATGCTTCAAGCAACTGTTCACCTCCGGATTTCTGGTGCTCAGGAGAAGATGGCAGTTTGATGGATGGAGTTCATAATTGACTTCATCCACTAATTTTCTCACAACCAGAACATATGGGGGTGCATGATGAATTAAACATAACTTTTCTTTGTAGCAAGGTCTTCTTATGAAATCAGCTTTCCATGCATATATTCCATGCAATAATTATTACAATAATAAAAATAAATCAAATTCAAATAAGTATTACAAAACATTTCCTGTAAATATCAGTTATGGCTGTATTATGGTATTAGATGTGTAGAATGCTATTGCTCATCACCTGCATAAACCATGCATTTTAAAGGTGCTTTAAGGTCACTGGAAAATTGTAAGCACATATTCTTTTAAACTGCTTGGATATTATAATCGCAGAAGCTTATATGACAGCTTAGCTTTAAGTGCTCCACTTTTATTTCCTCAATTCTGGTTATTAGGGCCTTTATCAGCGTTGCATTAGAGACATTGCA
This sequence comes from Carassius gibelio, assembly GCF_023724105.1. Classification (NCBI taxonomy): domain Eukaryota; kingdom Metazoa; phylum Chordata; class Actinopteri; order Cypriniformes; family Cyprinidae; genus Carassius; species Carassius gibelio. Next base: position 19,359,103 of record NC_068387.1, read on the forward strand.
TCGCCTCAACTGTGAAATAATATCCACTCAAACAGACAACAAGCACTTTAAGACCAAATTGTCATGTCATGTGGAGTCAACCCTGAATTCTACTTTTCATGGGAGGGAATGCACTTAACCTGAGTAGAAAATAACCATTAAAAAGCAGAAGCATCTAATCACTTGCCTGAATTCAAAAGAAAGTTTCATTTTCTTGCTTCTCTTGTTCCCCAACCTTACTGAATAATAGCTTACAGAATAATAGCTAACCATTAAGTGTAGATGTGGCTATTTCTGTCCTTCTGACATTGTTTAGTTGAATCATTTCAGTCATCAATAAAGTAAGACATGCTTTATGCTATGTTTTTCTAAATTACTGGCTAAAGTAGACCATTACAATATTGTCTTACTCCTTGAAAAAAAGTAACTCATTGTGCCACTTTTTATGGAAAGTAATGCATTACATACATTTAGCGTTACTTTTTGTCACACGGGCAGGGCTTGCTTAATTATTTTTTAAATATCAAAAAACCCAAACGTTATATTTTTGGCAACTGTAAAGGATCTTTCACACCGAAAGTGTGAAGAACAAGAGGGCAGCCCTATTTTTTAACAAGTAGCCAGACTTAAATTCACTCAGAATAGAAAAGTAATTGATTTAAGGCAACAAAAGGCTGCTGGGAGATCCACTGTCATACCTTTTATAGTTTAATGTGCTCATTTGGTGTCTTGATGTGATGCATGATGCCTACAGAGCAGAGGAGATATGGTCGACAGAGCAATATCGCGCCTTGCCTGTAGGAAAGCTATATCAATTTTCTTCAATTAAGTCAAATGCTTGCATCCCCATCAGCGCAAATGAGGAGCTATTGGGAGATGGTCGAGGAGTTTCGATTTCCTGCGGCTGCCGACCACCCGGGTTTTTGTCACTGTTTCTGCTGCTGGCGAGGAGAGTTGCTGTGCTGATGCATCGGGAGGATAACAGATGGGGTTTCTAATGTCAAGAAGCAGCTGCTTGTTGGCCAAAGTTAATGATGATGGGCATGTGCATCCGTAGTAAATGCTGAGCTAGCTTACAAGTGAACATTACACCTTCACAAGGAAATGAGATGGAGGGAAGCAGCTCTTACCTGCTACAAACATGCTGGCTGTGGTCATTAGCAAATCTGCTTCTGGTAGGTGAGGATATTGTGGAAATGAGAAAATGAAAGTCACTCTAGAGCACGTATTGCTGCCATATGGTAGAATTACAAACTCCTTGAAACTTTGAAGGAGTCTAGTTCAGCACGTCTGACCCAACTAACTGCCGATTATGATTTAATTACATAATTAAACACTATACTCTTCAAAAACGTGGCGTCAGTAATTATTATAATTATTATTATTATTATTATTTTTTTTATGGAGACATGATGGATGCAGTTAATCGATTAAAAGTGACATTTATAGCCTAACATAACAATAATAATAATAATAATAATAAAAAAAGGAAAAAAAAATAAATATATATATATATCAAAATATATATCAAATAAATGCAGTTCTTTTTAAAACTTATTAATCAAAGAATCCTAAAAAAACCCCCCAAAATTTCTTGAACCCCAAATCAGCATATTAGAATGATTTATAAAGGATTATGTGACAATAAAGACCGGAGTAATGATTTAAAAAACAAAAATCCGGCTTTACCACCACAGGAATAAAATAGATTTTGAATGAAAACATAAAATAGAATAAAATAAAATATTTTGTATTGCAATTATATTTCACATCATTACTGTCTTTAATGTATTTTTGATCAAATACGCAAATAGCCTTGGTAAGCATACAAGGCTTCAAAAACATTAGTTTTAAATGGTAGTGTTCATATAGTATTCCCACTTAAAGTATAATGTATGCATTATTTTATGAAACATTTATAATAATAATAACAATCAATTTGAAGTATGAAAAGGTTATGATTATGTTTCAATACTAAATGCAAAATAAGACCTACGTCCATACTTTACAATAAATACATAAACATTTCTCCAACCAGTTGTTCCCTTTTCAACTTTCCACCACTGTAAATGTTAGTTCAGCATTATACCTGTTTTTGTGTGATCTTTGCTTTGCATTTAACATTGGCTTCTATGTGATCAGGGCTAATGAGCTGATAATGGTAAACTCTGCAGACATCAGTGATGTAAACAGTGAGCAGCTCAGCATAAAGAGAAGTTATGTTTGTTCTAATTACCCACAGGGCAGCTTAGTTAACAAAGAGGTTGAACACTGTACAGTGAACAGCTGCTAATTGTTTGAATTCAGCATTAGCATTCACGAGTACAAAAACAGTATTCCTTCTGCCAGTCTTGTTGAACTGATATCTTTGTAGTCTCTGTGAATAAAATGTTAAATGACAACAAATCAGTCTGACACTCAAAGCTGTGTTAACAGGGTCCTTACGGGGGCCAAACAGCTTTGTGATTTCATTTTGTTTGATACGAGAAGGAAAAAAGGATTCATCGCTTGATTGAAATTGTGCAGTTATCTGAGTTTCTGTCATTAACTAGACCCGACTGACATGAGTGTAAATGTTTCTACTGTTGCCCTCTGGCAGTCCCTGTCATGTATGATGCTAATGATGTTCAAACATGTATCACTGTATAAGATCATAAAAACATATGTAGTAACATGATCCAAGTAAGAAGACTATCTCTAAGGCAGTGTTCTAATGGAATGGAAACCAAAGAATAGAAAGCTAAAAACATGTTAAATGCAGATGCTATTACCCCTCTATTTTCTTGTATTACTTCACTTTCCTGTCCATTAAACATATAAAATAGCATTATAAGGGGAACCATTAAGGACATAAACACACACACACACACACACACACACACACACACACACACACACACACACACACACACACACACACACACACACACACACAGTTCATATACACTGTGAATACATAAGAAACCTCTTAAGCTGACTAAGGCTACATATTTTTGATCAAAAGTACAGTAAAACAAGAAACCATTATAATGTGCTGATATGCTGCTTAAGAAACATTGTTCTGCAAAACTTTTGTGGAAACGTACATTTTTTTCAGGACTCATTAATGAATATACGGTAAAGTTCAAAAGAATTAATTTGAAATAGAAATCATTCTTAACATTATAAATATTGTTACTGTTGCTTTTGCTTACATTTTAAATGTAAGATCTTTGCCGAATAACAGTATTGATTTCTAGTATTCAGCTAAAAGCAGCCATCAGAAAACTAAATATTTTAAAATTACCCCCCCCCCACTCAGAAAAAAAATATGATTAAAGTCATTGAAATATTAGGGATGGTAAAATGACATAGATTTAGTTTTGGCAAGCAGTGAGCTTTTTGCAGAGGTCAGTCCACAAAGAATTACATTTCCTGCTCTCTTGATGTCAGACTGTTTCTTTCTATTACAATGTCTGTCGGGGAGCAGCATGATTTAATAAACAATCATTTTATTTCATCTCTCTGTCTAGCCTCAAGGAGTACATCTTGTCTCCTGGATCCATTTAAATGATTTGCATGAAGGATGTGTTGAAAACTGATTTGGGCATCTTAATCAAGCAAGCTTACTCATGAGACGATCTGTCTATATAATGCTCCTCCTGTGCTTCTCAGGCACGGTGATGGATGTTATTATTATCCATGTAGTCATTTTATTTAACGTCTGAGAGAAACTCGAAATATACAAACAGACGTGCTGTCTACGGCTTTCAAAGATTCGTCCAATTCACAGGAAAGCAAAACTGTCAGCAGCGACTCTTTTAAAAAGTTGCTGAGCTGAAATTTTATTTTGTCAGAAGCTTAGATGTTGAATGCACATTGATTAGCTCCGTCTTTCCAAATGCAGATTTGAACTGAAAGGATCCAGTGACAATGAGAAAAGGGAATTTAAGCAGTGGGTGCCTTCATCAAAATTGAAAACGGATATGTGCTTCTCCACTTTAACGCTTGCCACATCTCGTCTTTTTTCTTTTCACTTCAATATTTTGACTTCACAGTCAAAATTTTTTTTTTTTCAGTTCCTTCCAGCTCATCGTCACTTCTGAGACAGACCGACAGCAGAGGGGTCCGCTACAAAGGGAAGCAATCTTCACAATAAGGACAGGTCCACCATTGGTCTATTAAGAATTATCTTTACTCACTCACTGTAAGAACTTAAAATGGTGAGAGTAATACCATCCTTTCATTAAAAAGTGGATTTTAGGAGTAAGACAAGCAAGCTTTAAACAGCTATTGGAATAGGCATCATAGTCTTCTATCAAATGATCAAATAAGCCTCCAGCAGAAATCCTGTGCAGTTTTATTTGAGTAAATTTTTTCATTATGCTTATACCTTAAATTTCAACCTTTATTGCCCATGAAGAAATGATACAGTTTATCCAATGCATGTTGACATTTAGTGACATCATGCAACATTAGCACTAAACTATATGGGGTAAATTGTCACAAGGGAACTCGCCATTAAACAGCTTATTATCCACCTTATTTTTAACGTAAGAGGAGATGTGGCCAACTTGAATGTGTGAAGCTTCCGGTGACATTTGCTGCTTTATATCGCAAACTGATATTTTGTTATCATGTTATAACAGATGTTTTTCATACTAATTGTAAACACACTGGTTTGTAATGCAAATAGTCTTACCATGCACTGCACTTGTTGTTATTCTTGTAGTTATTTAACTATTATTAATCTTAAATCTCACACATGTATAACTTAACTTACTTTCATGTTGCAAAATAAGTTGGATAGGCTTTTAATTTCAATTTAAACAATTATGAAACACAAATAGATTCATGAACCTGCTAAAAGTAAGGTCACATTTATATGATTAAAATATGTTACAGCTTGCCCTGACCAAATATTTATGAAATAACTGAGAAAAAAAAACAAAAAACTTTTTGGTTAAAATATAAGTTAAAATGTATGTTAAAATACTTATTTAACTGAGTATTATTATGGCTGTGTGTGTGTGTGTTTGTGTATATTTACACAACAGCTATATGCTAGCAAAAATATGATGATATTGAACTTTTAGTTTGGAGGATAAAAGTAATAAAACTGATTGTAATTTTTATGCACATCTGTGTAATTGGACTTTTGACCAAATCATCTAGTTATTGAGATAAAGACACAGTCACCCCTCTATATACAATCTATATAATATATAAAGCATGTGATGTTGTTTAGGGGTTTGCTCTAATATATTGTTCACCATGTTGTATTCTCTCAAGGATTTGATAAGTGTTAGAAGCGTCACAATTACAGGCCAAATAACAAAAGATCTTACTGTGAAAACTGCATATTAGCAGTACAATTACATTCAATTACCCCGCTTTTTCAAAGAAAAAAAAAGTTTCTGTGTTATATCCATAACACTTTTTCCATGACTGACATTTTTTATGATGGATCACAAGGAGCACTGTTCATATATTCATTATTGCGCATCTCTGAGCCGTAATTCAATCCATGAACAAATACAAAAAGCACACTGACAGTGAAAACAAACGACTTTTCCCAAATGATCTAATTTCATCTTTCGAATATTACAGCGTGAGTGCAGGAGGAGCCGAGTGCGGAGTCGTTGGAAAGATCGGTAGTAAGACTGTCATGCTGTTGTGACAGAGTAAGACGTGCAGAAGGGCCTGTGCAATTACAGAACCATCCACCCGTGCAATTTCCTCCAGAGCTCTGTCAGAGCTCAGAAATCACACAGCCGAGCCCGGTCTGCACTCCACGCTGGGTTACTGAGCACTCACAAATAAGCCTCCATTGCACACTACAGAGTCAGTCCTTCCTATTTATCTCCATATTTGAACCATTGCGACCAGCCCTGCAGCAAAATCAGTTGATCTGATGCAGGGTCTGAATTTAAAATTTATGGCGTGGGGATGCTTGTCTTGATGTGTTGCACTTAGTGTACAGTACATATGAGTTCATTAAACTGAAATATAATATCTGACATAGCCAATAGCCAAAGTCTGGCTGAACATGATTTATTACCAGAATCTAATCGTTGTTTTTGAAGAAAGTACTGATTTTCTGGTGTAATGGGTGGTTTGCTGGCATTACTGGCAAACTTTACTATTATTTAATAATAATGATTTCGCAAGAATGTATGCGAGTATGTTGCAAGCAACACATATATTGCAATTATTTCACTATACTGAATTTGAAACTTGATATATTAAAGAAATAAAATGAGTTTTACTCATGATTTTACAGTTATTAATGGCATTTGATAGATGGGTGGATGAATGGATAGATAAACATTAGTATTTATTTTACTATTAACTACACTATTAACTATTTTACTATTAACTCAATGTTACTTGCCATTCCTTTGCAATTATTTGTCATATGAACTAGCATATAGTTATCACGTTTAGTTAAAATGCAAGAATTAAGAATCAGAATGAGTGTTTTATTTATTTATTTATTTTTTTAAATTTATTTATTAATTGCATTTGATAGATATTAAGACTTTGAGCTCGGCTGGTCTTTTACATTTTTTTAAGGTTGACCAGTTCACAATAAAACAAGTTGACTTGTGAGAGCTTGAGTTAAGTTTGCCTGAACTTTGTTTTTATTAACTCGGTCACCATGCAGACAGCCTGCCTTAAGTAGAATAAAATAACAGAATAACATAGTGTTTTCTAGGCCACTGATATGACTGAAGTCTTCATTGCAAGTGAGTTCACATCATTTAAAACAGATTTGAAAGTAGTATAAATATCTTTAGGTATAAAACTTAAAAAAAAATAAAAATAGCACTGTCAGCACATAGTGTGCTGTAAATGTGTTATGAGAGTTGATGTGGTGTCCATATCTCCCTTTCTATCCAAAATGAAACCTTTAGTTGATGTTTGTGTGTTTCTCTGCCGTACTGAACACAAATGCTGTGAATAAAACCACTTCTGGATAGTGACACGGTTATTTGGAGACTATAGACATGGCGTGAATTACAGGGGAATAAAAGCAGGCCGATTTAAATGTTCTGTTAACTAATATCCCAAAGGGACATGTTGTTCCAGAGTTCCCCACTTTGCTTGAGTGGGTTCACATAAGGGCCAGAATAGGAAATGTTAGTGTCTGAGCAAGAACGGATTAAAAATGGTCCTACAGAGCAAAAGGGAAGATATTTAAATGCATTACCAATCTGGTGAAAATATATATCCTGAGAGAGAACTCTTCTGCAAACACCAAGAAGGTAAATAAAGGGGCTCATGCATTATCATTTAGTTGAGGCACCAGCTGTGTTTACTTTTATTTATTTATTTATTTTTACAGTGTAATTCCTCACAGCAGTGTCATTCAAACGGGTGTCTTCAATTTAGCCAGGCAGTAAGAAATGCTGGAAATTTCCTGCACGGAGCAATGTGCTACATTTTAATAGAGCAACACCTATAAGGGCAGGGGAATAATGGCCCTCTTGAAATAAATTAGGGGGGCTTTATTGAGACCTGTCATGGGCCAGACAATGGCTCCCTGTGCCCAGAGATCTCTTGAGCACTAGCTGCAGGATTTGTTTAAATAGCTTGGAAACCCGATTCCTTCACTTCCTCAATTTCTTTCTTGTGACAGTCTTGCTACTTCCATCTCAGAGTTAATTACCTTTTCATTTTTCATTTGCCTCCAGAATTGCCTCAAACCTCAATTTGCTCTCTTTGGAAACGTGGAGGAAGAATAGAACACATAAAGTGAATGTTTAATAGTTTCATGTAATATTACCATTTGTGTGCGCCTTATTGCATAGGCCTGTGGGGTGCACACATAATCGAAGATGAACTATACCTAATATTGATGAGTATATCGCTTTCAAATGGCAATATATATATATATATATATATAATTAAGATTTATGTATTTCAATTTGCATCTAAAATGTCCACCCATTTGGATGACACAGTTTTGTTAGTCACACATAACAGATGATATAAAAAAAAATCATGACATAGTTTATTAATTATTTGCATATGTGATTTTTTAAATACTTTTTAAAATAATTATATTTTAAAGAATGCATTCATTAACATTGCTTGGAATCAGATTAAATTTGTTAATTGTGAAAACAATTAAATTTATTCTGTTAAAAGTGTATGAACAGTTAAAATATGGCTAGTTGTAGAATATTGTGTCACAGCCACACCTTCTACACTCCCGGAATCGGACACTTACGCCACACCCACTCGTCCCCAATCACCCGAATTCTGAACTCCTGTGCATCATCACCAGAACCACATATAAAGCCATCAGTCACCATCACTCATCGTCTGGTCTTGCACCGATCTCCTCACTTGCCTGAACGCCATTATTAAACCTACCTGAACTCTTGAACCCTCTTCATCCTCGTCAGTCTTCCTGTCCCCATCGTCTTCATCTGAGCACCATCTGGATCACCGTTCACCATAAGGGAAGTTGTGTTGTCACCGTTCTATCCACGTGTCAAGATTCACCTGTGTCTGAAACCTCTGATTCACATTAAATTACCTTATCACTGAATCATCTGTGTCCTCGTCTGTGTCTGACAGAAGACCAGACCGCATGCAGAGCTCTTCGGACACGGGCGAGGACCGCACCGCGGATCCCTTCACGCAACTGGTTCACGCTGTACGGTCCTCACTGATGCAACAAACTCCCCCTTCTTCACCGGCTGTCAACGACTCAAACACCGCTACAACTCCGGTCACTTCTTCAGTTGCCCCTGCGAGTCCCATGGCCAAACCAGCGACATACAGCGGCACGGCGGAGGATTGCAGCGGGTTCCTGCTACAGTGTTCCCTCTATATGGAATCCAACTCTCATTTATTCACCTCCGAACGCAGTCGAGTAGCCTTCATCATCAACCTACTCTCAGGTAAGGCCCTCCAATGGGCTGAATCTCTCTGGGACTCGAACTCACCTGCCCTTGGATCCGTCACTAACTTCTGTTCCCAGTTAAAATCCGTCTTTGGCCATCAAACTTCTGCATTGTCTGTCCATGACCAATTATTTACCATTCACCAACAGAGAGATGAATCTGTGAGTGATTATGCCATACGCTTCCGTACTCTCCCTTACATAAGCGGCTGAAATGAAACTGCCTTAATTACAGCATACCGCCACGGATTGAATGACAAGATACAACGTTTGATAGTTGTGTACGAAGACTCACTAGGACTAGAGAATCTCATTCAGAAATCCATTCGAGTTGCCCAGAGACTCACTGCCTGTCATCCTGAAATGGGGAATGTCCTGCCATCATACCTGCATCACTCCTCCAGCTAAAATCCCCAAGGTCAGTCCTCCCTTAAGGAAGTCTTCCCTACCGGTCCAGTCCACATCAGTGGAGAGCCCCGACACGAAGATGGATCATATCATCCCTCCCGAATATCGGGCGTTCCAGGATGTGTTCAGTAAGCGGTTGGCAACGAAGCTACCACCTCATAGGCCATGGGACTGCGCCATTGACCTCCTGCCTGGAGCAACCCTTCCTAAAGGACGAATCTATCCCCTGTCCATCCCGGAGCAGAAGGCCATGGAGGAGTATATACAGGAAGCCCTCGCTCAGGAGTTCATCCGACCATCTACTTCCCCTGCCGCTTCCAGCTTCTTCTTCGTGGCCAAGAAGGACGGAGGCTTGAGGCCGTGCATCGATTATCGCCACCTCAATTCACAAACCGTCAAATTCAGTTATCCTCTTCCCCTGGTCCCAGCGGCGTTGGAACAACTACGCGGAGCCAGGATCTTCACGAAACTGGACTTGAGGAGCGCCTACAACCTAATCCGCATCCGGAAGGGGGACGAATGGAAGACCGCTTTCATCACTCCTTCCGGGCACTATGAATACCGGGTCATGCCGTATGGGTTATCCAACAGTCCATCCGTCTTCCAAAACTACATGAATGAAGTCTTCAGAGATTACCTTAACAAGTTCGTAATTGTCTACATCGACGACATCCTCATCTACTCCACATCCAAGCAAGAACATATCCATCATGTCATCCTCGTACTCCGAAAACTCCGGGAACACCACCTTTACCTCAAATCCGAAAAATGTGAGTTCCATACGCCCTCAGTCCAGTTCCTAGGTTACATCATCGACTCATGTGGCGTGAAGATGGACCAGGGGAAGGTGGACGCCATCACACACTGGCCTCAACCCGGCTCCATAAAAGAACTTCAACGCTTCCTGGGCTTTGCCAACTTTTATCGAAGATTCATCAAGGACTACAGTTTACTCAGCTCCCCTCTAACTTCTCTCCTCCGGAACCGGCCCAAGTCTCTGTCCTGGAACCCCGAGGCCACTGAAGCTTTCCACCTGCTCAAACAAGCCTTCAAGACCGCTCCAATCCTCATCCACCCTGATCCCAGCCACCAGTTCATCGTGGAAGTGGATGCCTCATCCACCGGGGTCGGAGCAGTCCTCTCCCAGCGGCAGGGGAATCCACCATGACTCCATCCATGTGCCTTCTTCTCGAAGAAGCTATCCCCGGCGGAGCAGAATTATGACATCGGTAACCGTGAACTACTGGCCATTAAGCTGGCTCTGGAAGAATGGCGTCACTGGCTGGAGGGAGCCCAGTTCCCTTTCGAGGTGGTAACCGACCACCGGAACCTGGAATACCTCCGTGAAGCCAAAAGACTGAATCATCGCCAAGCTAGATGGGCCTTGTTCTTCACGAGATTCAACTTCAAGGTCACCTATCGCCCTGGCTCCCAGAACAATAGAGCCGTCGCCCTCTCCCGTCTTCATCAAGCAGATCCCGAACCCGAATCTCCAGAACCAATCCTCCCTCCAGCCATGATAGTTAGTCCTATCCAGTGGAGTATTGATCATCTGATTGCACAGGAAAACCTTCAACACCCTGCTCCGCCGGGAGGTCCAGAAGGGAAACTCTTCGTCCCCCCTCAACATCGGATTACCCTCCTGGACTTAGCTCACACCTCTCCGGGCTCTGGACACCCAGGCAGGAGGCGGACCCTCTCGCTCCTACAACAGCGTTACTGGTGGCCATCGATGGCTCTGGATACGGTCCGCTACCTCAAAGGATGCTCCGTCTGCGCCATAGCAGACACCCCTAGAAGACTCCCGGAAGGTAAACTGGTGCCTCTGCCCATTCCTGAATGTCCATGGACCCATATCGGCATTGATTTCATGACTGACCTCCCTCTCTCTCAAGGCTACACCTGTGTACTGGTAGTGGTCGACAGGTTTTCAAAATCATGTAAACTCATCCCTCTCAAAGGACTCCCCACTGCGTTCGAAGCGGCAGAGGCACTATTCCACAACGTCTTCCGTCACTTTGGCATCCCAGAAGATATCGTCTCCGACAAAGGCCCCCAATTCATCTCTAGAGTCTGGTCAGCTTTCTTCCGTCTTCTAGGGGTGTCCGTCAGTCTCTCCTCGGGATACCATCCTCAGACCAACGGCCAGACGGAGCGTAAGATTCAGGAGCTGGGGAGGTTCCTGAGGATTTACTGCCACTGTAACCAAGACTGTTGGAGCCAGTACCTACCCTGGGCCGAATACGCTCAGAACTCCCTCCAGCAATCTTCCACCGGGCTCACCCCCTTCCAATGTGTCCTTGGATACCAACCTCCGCTCTTCCCATGGTCAGGTGAGCCCTCGCAGGTCCCAGCGGTAGATCACTGGTTCCGACAGAGCGAGAGGGTCTGGGACTCGGCTCACGTGCATCTCCAGCGGGCAGTGCGGAGGCATAAGGAGCAAGCGGACGCTCGTCGAGGACCCACGCCGCAATACCAACCTTGACAACAAGTCTGGCTCTCGACGAGGGACATCCGCCTCCGACTGCCCTGCCGTAAGCTGAGTCCCCGATACATCGGACCATTCACTATTGAACGGCAACTGAACGAAGTGACCTATAGACTCCAACTCCCTGCACAGTACCGTATCTCACCTTCATTCCATGTCTCACTCCTCAAACCCTTCACTGAACCTTTGTCTCCTCCATCCACAGAACCTGGTGATGATGCCGTACCTCCTCCTCCGGCCATCGAAGACGACAACGACATCTTCCGGGTGAGAGCTATCCTCGACTCTCGACGACGGGGTCCTCAACTGGAGTACCTTGTGGACTGGGAAAACTACGGCCCGGAGGAGCGTTGCTGGGTTAATCGTAACGACATCCTGGACCCCAGCCTTCTCACTGACTTTCATCAAGACCATCCAGACCGCCCCGCTCCTCGTGGCCGAGGTAGACCCCGTCGTCGCACAAGATCCCAGCCGTCAGGAGCCGCCCATGGAGGAGGGGGTACTGTCACAGCCACACCTTCTACACTCCCGGAATCGGACACTTACGCCACACCCACTCGTCCCCAATCACCCGAATTCTGAACTCCTGTGCATCATCACCAGAACCACATATAAAGCCATCAGTCACCATCACTCATCGTCTGGTCTTGCACCGATCTCCTCACTTGCCTGAACGCCATTATTAAACCTACCTGAACTCTTGAACCCTCTTCATCCTCGTCAGTCTTCCTGTCCCCATCGTCTTCATCTGAGCACCATCTGGATCACCGTTCACCATAAGGGAAGTTGTGTTGTCACCGTTCTATCCACGTGTCAAGATTCACCTGTGTCTGAAACCTCTGATTCACATTAAATTACCTTATCACTGAATCCTCTGTGTCCTCGTCTGTGTCTGACATATTGCTAATATAATATAATATGTGACCCTGGATCACAAAATGTTTTAAGTGTGATTTATACATCATATTTAAGCTGAATAAATAAGCTTTCCATTGATGTATGGTTTATTAAGATCGGACAATATTTGGCCGAGATACAACCATTTGAATATCTGGAATCTGAGGGAGCAAAAAAAATCTAAATTTTTAAAATTGTTCTTAGAAATGCATATTACTTATCAAAAATTACGTTTTGATATATAAACAATAGGAAATTTACAAAATATCTTCATGGAACATGATCTTTACTTAATATTCTAATGATTTTTGGCATAATATATATATATATATATATATATATATATATATTTTTTTTTTTTTTATGGCTATTGCTAAACGTGTAGTCCAGTGACTTAAGACTGGTTTTGTGGTCCAGGGTCACATATTAACAATATTTAAATAGTTAAATGTAAGAGATTGAATATAATTGGATTGATTAATGATAATACATAAGTCTTAAATTTAAGCCTTAATTGAGCTTGTGACATTGTGCCAATTGTTGTTGCTGGTATTTTTTATTTTTTTTTCGTGCATGTAAGTCAAGAAATAATTTTGTCATCATGTCATCATGTCATTCCAAACTGTGATTCTTTAATGGAACAAAAAGATAAAATAATATTTTGCCCCATGAACTGACAGTACCTGCCTGGCCGCTATCTCACGGCCAATTCGTACGTATTTTACGAGGTGGCTTATTCGTACGAATTTGTATGACCTCACTCGTACGATTTTATACGATTTGTCTAAACCCCAGTGACGGTTAGATTTGGCAACAATCGTATGAATTTTTTTCTAGTGTGGTCATACGTATTCGTACGAATAAGCCACATTGTGAAAAATGCACGAATTGCTGTGAGATCGGGTTGGCCTGGCTATAGGATGTCATCCACATTGAGTTTTACCAGCCTAAACTCAATGCACGTCTGTTCAAGATTCAAGATTTTTGAATGTAACAGATTCAAGTCTGTTACATTCAGATTCAAATAATTTCATTCATTTTTTTTATATTTGGGGCAGTACTGCATTTTAATTTCATAATCAGTTGTAATCTTTTAAAAACCCATTTTACTCCAAAGATAACTTCACAAACATTCACATTTGAGAAAAGAACAATACACAGTGCCATTAATCATCTGATAGGAGTTAACTGTGCCACTTAGAGGATTTACTGTTATTTGGGTCAATTCGATTCCTCTGCTTTCAAGGCCCAGGTTGATCGGCTACTAGCCAGACTTTGTTGAGGGCACAAATAACAGAGTTTATGCTATTAATAGAATAACACCCCAGATCCACAGGTATTTCACAAATATCTCTCTCATCAGACATCCTAAGCAGTTAATCAAAAGCTACCAATGGTTTCCCTAATGCATTCAGGTGTATTTAGCACTTCTGAAATTACTCTCACACCTAGAGACAAGTACATACATGCAGGGATGATCTGGGTTGTCATGTTAAGCTCTCCAGAGAGAAGATGATTTTAAACACTTTTAAATGTAATGATAATAATTCAGGTGAATATTTATAGTGCAAAGCTTATGTAGCGCCCCCTAGGCCTATCTCCTGGTACTAAAGGGCGTTCCTGGGTTCTTAACTTAATCCCAGTAAAATGTATGTAATCTATAGAATCTTTGCTGACAACCTGTTTAACTGTCTGTTTGTGTAACTTTACATGTGCTTTGAATAACTAATAAACTTTTAAACCACAACCCTGTGTACCTACTTTTGTGTAACTGACTTAAACTATATTCACATGAAATATTATTTACATATTAAAACTATTACCCAATGATATCTTTCACTAAATAAATACTCAGGACTCAGTTATTAAAATATTAAATAAAAATAGGGTTTACTGAATAAATAAAATATTAAATTCACCAAAAGAATGAATTCTCACAATAAACAAAAAATAAAATAACAAATAATACACAATATGTATAAATGAAGAAAAGTATTCAACAAATACTCACTTATTGAATAAAATTAGATCACCTCAAACCTCAAGTTTGAATTATCCTCAAAATGTAAAAGAAATCAAAATGTTACTCGTACTTCAATAACCTCAAAATGTAGTAAGAGCTTAGAAACTTGTAGGCTACATTAGCCTCACTTTAGCTAACATTTAACAGTAAGCTAAATTACAGTACATAACACATTAACATGAAACATGCACGCGGGCCCACGCTCACACACACACTACACGTGATTCACCCACCCCAGTCCTAGCCGGCAAAAGAGCTAAAATATAACAATTAACCGTTGCAGGCCTGGAGCGTTGCTTGTGTTCGTCGTGGCCAATAAACAAAATGACCCCTTCACTCCCTTTGGAGCAAGGAAAAAAACAAATTTAAGATACCTTAATCCCAAATGAAGTTCGTCCGTAGAATAACCGCACCGTCACAGGCAGGCAAGTCTCTCACACGCGATGTCCATGGACTGGAAATCACTCACACGGCAGACTTCCTCTCGGCGGCGAAATGTTAGCTTTGGCAAACTTCAATATCTACAAAATGTTCGGTTTTCAAGTTCACAATTCAGTCCGACTGTGTGCACAAACACAGCCAAAGTCCAACTGGAAACTATACAACGTTTGTCACGTTCTATTTTAATGTCCAAACACTAAAACACGGAGCGATTTCTCGAAGCAACTTCTGCTCTGCTATATCGTCTCTCTTTCTCTTTTTTTTTCCCGGTTGTTCACCTTTCACCTCACGTCATGCCATGCATACCAAACGTCATATATTATTATATATTTTTTTTTTTACTACCAAACATCAAAATATTACATGTTACATTACACATTTCACTTTACCAATGAAATTCTTTAAACAAATCCCTTAAAACAAATTTAAACACATACTTAAAACAAACAATTATATAACAAAAATACAACTCCCATAATCCCTTTCACTTACCCTAAATGAATAGAATGAAAATGAACTACAATAAATTTGTTTCTTGAGCTTACTTCTAAATTCAAATTTTTTATATCTTTAAGATAATTTCTTTAGTTCTAATGTATAATTATGAACCTTAGTTAATCTAAATTATTTAGCACTTAGATAACTGAAATGTGTTTTAGCACTGGGCTACACTCTCCCCCTTCTGAAGGCTAGCATGTCCTCATGCGCTATCATTTAGACATGAATAAGTCCTCTTCTTTCAGGGCAAGGATTAGCAAGAGAGCATCTAAAACATTGGGCCATGGGATGACACCAAAGTGTTTTGCACTTCCTCTTTTCGGGCTCTTGACTTATGGGAACCACAGTAAGGGGCTTATAAACTGGCTTCCCAGGCTCATCATATGTAAAGCGTGTCACAGGTTTTACCTGTCTTTTAGGCCGGGTTTCACAGGTAAGTTCTTCCACAGGCACTTCATCTTCAACCCCTTCACACTCAGCAGGATGTTCTCCCTCTTCTGATTCTGAGGCATCCACAGGGTCTGGTTGCAGTTGTAGACTACTTCCTGCTTTATCATCCCCAAGGGTTTCTCCAGCTTCTCCAACTTCTTGAGTATGGCTTTGCTCCAAATTATCAGACACTAGGGTACTCTCAGGTAAGATTTTTCTCTCAGAAGCAATGGAAGGTATCGATCTGAATAGTTCGCTCACATCATCTCTCAGAGGGAAATACGACACATCACATTCCTCATCAGATGAGGACTCTTCAAATCCATCTTTAGCATTCATTTCTCTGACTTCCTCCTTCCTTGTTTCCTTTCTTACCCGCTTCTGATCTGTTTGGGTTCTGGTCACAGGGCGATGAGTGTTCGGTTTGCTTTCTTCGGGGGTCGGCAACCTCACAGACTCTCCTATGGGTAACAAGTGGTCTCTATGAAGTGTCCGTATACCTCCCATTCCTCTTTCAGGTTTCAATCTGTAAACAGGTAAGTCTGGCAATTTCTTCACAACAATGTATGGCAATGAATTCCACTTATCCTGTAACTTGTGTTTACCTGTGAATCCCAGATTCTTTATCAACACTCTGTCTCCTTGCTCCAGAGTATGATGTCTCACTCTTCTGTCAAAGGTTTTCTTGTTTCTATCATGGTTCTTTTGTGAAGCGTCGGATGCAAGCTTGTACGCATTCTGCAGATCTTTTTTCATGTTCTCCACATACTGTTGGTACTTTACTGCATCCTTCCCATCAGCAGAAGTGTTAAAGCATACATCAATGGGCAGGCGGGCTTCCCTTCCAAACATTAGTAAGTATGGTGAATAGCCAGTAGCCTCATTCTTCGTACAGTTGTATGCATGGACTAGTTGACTGATGCTCTGACTCCATTGTGACCTTTTGGCAGGATCCAAAGTTCCTAGCATTGACAGTAGCGTCCTGTTGAACCTTTCTGGTTGTGCATCACCTTGCGGATGGTATGGTGAGGTTCGAGACTTACGAATGCCCAACATCACACAAAGGTCTTTGATAAGGCGACTTTCGAAGTCTCGTCCCTGATCGGAATGGATTCGTGAAGGTAATCCATAATGCACAAAAAATTTCTCAAACAGGGTCTTGGCTACAGTCATAGCTTTTTGATCTTTGCACGGGAAAGCTTGGGCGTAGCGGGTAAAATGATCTGTTACGACCAACACATTTGCGATCCCTCGGGAGTCTGGCTCAATAGACAAGAAGTCTATACAAACTAGGTCAAGTGGACCTGTACTCGTAATTTGACACAATGGAGCAGCTCGTTGTGGAATTGACTTCCTTGCGATGCATCTCCCACAGTTCTTGACGTAACTCTCAATTTCAGTGGTCATTCTTGGCCAGTAAAATCGTTCCTTCAAGAGTTCAGTCGTCCGTTCAACTCCCAAGTGTCCAGTGTCATCGTGTAGGGAGCGCAGGACCATCTGACGGTATTTCTCAGGTAAGACTAACTGTTGTCTTTTGTCTCCAAACTGTTTGTTCACCACTCTGAAGAGAAGGTGATTCTTCACAATCAGCTTGGGACTTTGTCTTTGCAGGAGCACTATGCTTGGATCTTGATTCTTAGCCATAGACTGAAACTGGCCAGTCTCAACTGCTTTCTTTACTACACCTATGATTGAATCTTGTTCTTGAGCACTTCTCAACTCATGGTGGCTTAATTGTTCTAAGTTGCTTATCTCCAATTGTGTCGGACAGGCATAGATGCTAGGAACACTCTTAGAATTGGCTCCTAATTGATCTATAAGTCTGCTTGACTCAGTTTTCAGGTATGGAGTGGTTATTTGGCAGATGGCTTTAACCCCAGGGGAAGATATCTCATCCCAGTCAGGTGACACTTCAGTGGATGGTAACTGACGTGAGAGCAAATCAGCATCAATATTTTGTTGACCTGGTCTATATTGGACTTTGAAATCATAGGTGGCAAGAGCTGACAACCACCTATGTCCAGTTGCATTGAGCTTTGCCGTTGTTAGGACGTATGTGAGCGGGTTATTATCTGTTCTCACTGTGAACTTAGCCCCATAAAGATAATCATGAAACTTGTCCACGATTGCCCATTTCAATGCAAGAAATTCCAATTGATGAATAGGATATCGCTGCTCAGGGACACTGAGTTTGCGGCTTGCAAAAGCAACAGGCCTCAGACCATCAGGATATTCTTGATTGAGAACAGCGCCTAAACCATTCAGACTTGCATCTACATGGAGTACATATGGTTTTGATGGGTCAGCAAATGCTAGCACTGGGGCATGAGTGAGGCAGTGAATGATGTTATGAAATGCCTTGGTGCACTCTTCGTCCCAGCGCTCCCCAAAAGGCTCTCCCTCTTTGAAATAATGCTTCTTCTCTTGAGCAGCCTTGCGCCTGTTTTTAGGAGGATAGCCCTTTGTGAGCTCAGTGAGTGGTCGAACTATGGCCGAGTAGTTCTTAACAAACCGTCGGTAGTATCCGCAGAATCCGAGAAACGATCTTAAAGATCTCAGATCTGTAGGCAACTTCCAGTTCTTGACAGCACTCACTTTCTCAGGATCGGTGGCTATTCCTAGTGCAGAAACTATGTGCCCAACATACCTTACTTGTGGCTGACAAAACTGGCACTTGTCAAGTGATATCTTCAGACCACACTCTTCAAGTCTGTCAAGCACTTTCAGTAGTCTGTCTTCATGCTCCTCTAAGGTTCGTCCGCATACAATGATGTCATCTAAATAGACAATCACCTGGAGCAGATGCATATCACCCACAGCTCTCTCCATCAACCGTTGAAAGGTTGCTGGGGCTCCAGTTATGCCTTGGGGCATCCGTTGAAATTCATAGAACCCCAGGGGACATATGAAAGCTGTTTTTTCCCTGTCTTCTTCAGCCATAGGTATCTGATAGTACCCACTCCGAAGGTCTAGCACAGAAAACCAACGACTGCCGGACAGGCAATCCAAGGCATCGTCAATCCGCGGAGTGGTGTACTGGTCAGGGATTGTTCTGTTGTTCAAGGTGCGATAATCAATGCACATGCGAACACTTCCGTTCTTCTTTCGGACAATTACTATTGGTGACGCATAAGGACTTCTGGATTCCTTGATGATGCCTGCTGCCAGCAGATCTTTTAGATGGCGGCGTATGTCATCTATATCCGCTGGGGCTATGCGTCTGGATCTTTCTCTAAATGGTCTGGGGTCACTGAGTCTTATGTGGTGCTCCACACCCTTGGCGAGACCCACATCCCACTCATCAAGAGAGAATGCATTACCTCTTTGGGACAGTTTCTGACGCAGTCTTTTTCTCCAAACCTCTGGAATCGGAGATTCACCAAAATCAAACAATGTCTCATCAAGGACCTTGGAGGTAGATTTAGGTCTCTGAGCCATCATAACTGTGTCAGTGGGATACACATGAGCAAGAACAGTTCCAGGCAACATAGTGACTTCTCTCAATGTCTCATTTCTCAGCAGTACTTCGAAACTGTTGACATTTAGCTCAGATGATGTTAGCACCACCGGCTGAATGAGCACTCCAGCAGGTAGGGTCACAGAAAGAGGTGTTTCAACCATGACTATGTCTTTTTCTAAGGGCTCCTTGCATCCAACTTTGCAGACGACATATCGTTCACCTCTGGCAGGGACAGATAGAGGACCCGGACCCATCCATTTTACTTCCCCCTTCGGCTCTTCCACATCCACCTCTTGGCTTTGGGAGAGTTTCACTGGTTTTGTCTGTGGCAAAATCCTGAAAGCGTGAGCCTGTGAGTCTGGAATGTCAGCATCTTTGCAAAGAGCAGCTAAACGATGGAATAAGTTGGCATTCGTCCCAATGATGACAGGAACATGGTCTGGGCCACTTGACTCGGGACAAACTAATGCTAACACAGAGATAGACTCACTCACTCCTGTAAGTGTGGCTGGAAACTCCACATCTACTACTATGTAGCCTTGATATGGGTAGCTGGAGGAGCTCAAACCCCATATTGAAAGACCAGTGATGGGGTGGATGGGAACATTGGGCAAGTATTTCTTTTGCCACTTGTCAAATATTATTGTGACTTGAGATCCACTGTCCAATAAGGCATTACATGAATGGCCATTGATCTTAACACAAATAGTGGAGGCGGGACCTACCAAACCACTAGGAAGGTTACTTTGAGCAGGTTTACAAACATGGCTCTTCTTGCAGTGTGCATCTCTGCTCACAGTCGGATGTGGAATCGACTCACTCTTCCCACCCTTGGCTCTCTTTAGTGCACGGAGCAGCTTTCTGATCACTTCCGGGGGGTTTTCTGATTCTTGACACTGGCTGGCAATGTGCCCATCGCCACCACATCGGTAACAAAAGAAATCATCACGGCTGACTGAGGGCCTGTTTCTCTCATAAGAGCTCACAGCTTGCCGCTGAAATGTCGTTCTTTTCGGGGTTGCACTGCCCTCTACTTTCATTAAAGACAGCTGTTTTTGCAGTTGCTGGACTTGAGTCTTCAAGCTCTGTACTTCAGGGTCTATTCGTGCTTCAGCACTCTCAGAAGTCATCTTTTCTTTCTGTTTTGGGGCTTCAGGTGATTCTGGTGCCTTGCGTGACTCTTCCAGCTTGGCACGCAGCTCCTTGACCTCAGCTTTCAATGCTTGAATCTCAGTCGGTTTTGGTGGTGGCTGCGCTTTTGGGATCACCGGTTTCACTGTTGCATCAAGCTTACACCGTGCGGCTTCATTTTCCTCCTCCTCCCGAATCTCGTTCAGTAGTTTCAAGAAAGTAGGCGGGGACTCTTTTCTCTCTCTCAGCCGTAACTTCAGCAACATCAAGTCGGACTCTACAGCACCACGAAGAAGTTGCTCAATTCTCACCCGGTCAACTTGTGTAGGTTGTAGTCCACCTCTCTGAACAACTTTGGTCAATGACTTCTCCATTCGACGGAGAAACTCAGACAGTGCTTCACCTGAGTTCTGGCGAAGAAGTCTGAACGCAAAATACAAATCTTCACCGGATTCTGAAGTCCCAAAAACACTTTCAAGGGCAACCAGGTACTCAGATGCACTAGCATCACCATTAGACAATCTAACTGCCTTGATGATCTCAAGGGCAGGACCCTTTAAGCTTTCCACAATGCGCTCACGCTTCTCTTTTTCAGCGCAATCACTTTCTGCTATCATCAACTTAGCTTGCTCTATCCAATTCTCCATAGTTTCCTCTCCCGCCGGGGTAGGCACCACCCCTGAGAAAACACGCAGTCGCTTGTAAGCAGTGGAATCACTAGAATGCTTCGTTGTCTTTTCCAGGAGCTCACCAACTGCACGAATCACTGCTTCAGGAGAACTAGTGGGAAAAGGGGAAAGCAAAGCTTGAACATCAGTCATGGATTTGCCTTCATCTTGTAGAAGTTTTCTGAGTTTTGCTGAAAAATCATCAGGACCAGACTCTTTGTCTCTGACAACCACAATCTTCCATGGAGGATCTCCATCCCTAGGTAATACCTCAGTAGGGACTCGAGAAGGATCAATCTTTTCACGACATTCACACAGCACCAGCAAACTTGTTTTAGACGGACCTTCTTTCGAAGAACGAACACGTACTCTGCCAAATATTTTCACAGTTTCAATTGTGCTCTCAATAAAGGCTATGGCAGCATTAGCTGGAACATCCAACAACAGTAATGCATGATCGGGCTGAACCAATGCATCGTTACACCAATCCAGCAGCTCTTGTTGCAGAGCAGAACTGTTTCCTAATTCCATTTTTTTTTATCCAGATCAAAGAGAGCAATGTAAGTTCAAATTAGCACTCTCTGGAGCATCAGCAACGTTAACAGGAAGGAAGTTACAGCAAAGTATCCCAGCGGTGCCTCCAATTTGTGTAGCGCCCCCTAGGCCTATCTCCTGGTACTAAAGGGCGTTCCTGGGTTCTTAACTTAATCCCAGTAAAATGTATGTAATCTATAGAATCTTTGCTGACAACCTGTTTAACTGTCTGTTTGTGTAACTTTACATGTGCTTTGAATAACTAATAAACTTTTAAACCACAACCCTGTGTACCTACTTTTGTGTAACTGACTTAAACTATATTCACATGAAATATTATTTACATATTAAAACTATTACCCAATGATATCTTTCACTAAATAAATACTCAGGACTCAGTTATTAAAATATTAAATAAAAATAGGGTTTACTGAATAAATAAAATATTAAATTCACCAAAAGAATGAATTCTCACAATAAACAAAAAATAAAATAACAAATAATACACAATATGTATAAATGAAGAAAAGTATTCAACAAATACTCACTTATTGAATAAAATTAGATCACCTCAAACCTCAAGTTTGAATTATCCTCAAAATGTAAAAGAAATCAAAATGTTACTCGTACTTCAATAACCTCAAAATGTAGTAAGAGCTTAGAAACTTGTAGGCTACATTAGCCTCACTTTAGCTAACATTTAACAGTAAGCTAAATTACAGTACATAACACATTAACATGAAACATGCACGCGGGCCCACGCTCACACACACACTACACGTGATTCACCCACCCCAGTCCTAGCCGGCAAAAGAGCTAAAATATAACAATTAACCGTTGCAGGCCTGGAGCGTTGCTTGTGTTCGTCGTGGCCAATAAACAAAATGACCCCTTCACTCCCTTTGGAGCAAGGAAAAAAACAAATTTAAGATACCTTAATCCCAAATGAAGTTCGTCCGTCGAATAACCGCACCGTCACAGGCAGGCAAGTCTCTCACACGCGATGTCCATGGACTGGAAATCACTCACACGGCAGACTTCCTCTCGGCGGCGAAATGTTAGCTTTGGCAAACTTCAATATCTACAAAATGTTCGGTTTTCAAGTTCACAATTCAGTCCGACTGTGTGCACAAACACAGCCAAAGTCCAACTGGAAACTATACAACGTTTGTCACGTTCTATTTTAATGTCCAAACACTAAAACACGGAGCGATTTCTCGAAGCAACTTCTGCTCCGCTATATCGTCTCTCTTTCTCTTTTTTTTTCCCGGTTGTTCACCTTTCACCTCACGTCATGCCATGCATACCAAACGTCATATATTATTATATTTTTTTTTTTTTACTACCAAACATCAAAATATTACATGTTACATTACACATTTCACTTTACCAATGAAATTCTTTAAACAAATCCCTTAAAACAAATTTAAACACATACTTAAAACAAACAATTATATAACAAAAATACAACTCCCATAATCCCTTTCACTTACCCTAAATGAATAGAATGAAAATGAACTACAATAAATTTGTTTCTTGAGCTTACTTCTAAATTCAAATTTTTTATATCTTTAAGATAATTTCTTTAGTTCTAATGTATAATTATGAACCTTAGTTAATCTAAATTATTTAGCACTTAGATAACTGAAATGTGTTTTAGCACTGGGCTACACTTAGATTTGTCAATCAGTACTTCAAAAGGCATAAAAAACCTGATGCTGTGTACCAAATGAAAGAATTTGCATGTTCCATCTTGAACAAAACAATGAGTTAATTAAATTGCTCACTTCATACTGTCATTCAGCAGCACAACAAATTAAAATTGTCCAGTGTGATTAACTGGGGTGATTGTCTTGTAATTATTCTTTATAATTAGTACTGCATAGTTAATGCATATTACAATGTCAAAGGACAGGATGGCTGAATCAGAATGAAAATGAACATGGACAGCAAACAGCTCGGACACTGAACATTTCCATACTACACGGTAATATTATAAATGTTTCTTCAAAACATTAAACCTTTATTAATAGCCAGAAATAAATGAAAATGTAATAAATGAACATAAATTAATTAATTCTGAATAAAAAATAAAAATATATGAACTAACTGGCCAAATTGTCTGACCTGCACTTTACATGTACACTTGTAAAAAAAAAAATTAGGTAAAATATCGGAAGCTGTGATTGCCAGAAAATAACTGTAAAAATATGGTAGCAACATTAGGTTTAACATACTTTAAAGGAGCTATGTGGAGGTTTTTACTTAAAAAAATATTTAAGATAGAGTTTTCATTTGGACATGTATGAGCCAACCATGATTTAAAAAAAGAATGACACCTGGACTGTCCACCACGGTTACCTCTATCAGCCTGTAGGCTCAATTGTTTGTGGAGGAGTCGGGCCCGAATTGGCGCGAAAATTCACAAAATGTGACGTCATGCGTGTTCTCGTCTACTTGGGCTTACAACCGTACGGCACGCCAGCCATTATAGTAAGCAGCAGCAATAGTGTTTTCAAATGGACTCTGGGGATAGAAAGAAGTGACCAGCCTCCAACACAATTCAGACACCCACGGACACTCCTCGAAGAAAAAAAAAAGAGTGTGCTCCTCTGCGCACTGAGAACGAGCATGAGACTGGCTGCAGTTCCTCTAACGGCCAATGGAGTCAGTAACGGTTAGAAATTTCAGAACCTATGCAATGCTCCTTTAACTGATATATTGTTAATACACCTATTGAAAGACTAATCTCTTTTTTTTGCCATTTTATTACACTGAAAACCACCAAAATCAGGCAGTAAGAATGTCACTTGATGGATCGAAGCTCATCACAAGCAGCTTTTCCACAAGCTGAGGAGGGAATTTATAATACTGTATATAGAAGGTGCACAATGTCATTCACACAAATACTACACACCATCATGGTAACAACATGATACCGAAATAATGCAATTAACATTGACAACATCAGATGCAAGACAAATCTGTAATGTACACAATTGATGAGAGAAAGCTAAGAAGAAACATAAAATCTATCTATCTATCTATCTATCTATCTATCTATCTATCTATCTATCTATCTATCTATCTATCTATCTATCTATCTATCTTCCACACAGTCTCAGCACCGTGAAAATAAAAAGTCATCCATGATGCACAGAAGAGTGTGGATCTTTGTATTAGGGAATCAGTCTGTCATTTGGGACATGGCCTCAACATCTCTAAATGAAATGATTCACCCAGATTGTCCCAGCAATCCCCCACAGAATGTACACATCCTGCTCCGAGGTCCTCCCTTCGGAAGCCATCTTCTCTTCTAAATAAACTAATAGAGCCCTATGAGATGTGTGTTATTTCTGGAGAACAGATCTTTGCATGGTTCTGCTCTATTGCAAATTAATATGGGGGTCTGTATTCGAGGCCCGTATTGGCCTGAAATCTTACTGACATCTTAGAATGGAAGGGAAAGGAGAGCTGATGAATTGGTTGGGGGTGCAGAGATTTGAGACGGAGCCCAGGGGCCGGGCAATGCCCTCAGGATTGACACTTTCAGAGATGTCCATGTCGCCTTTACGGAAATGAGACTCTTTCCACAGCTTCGATTTTATTTCAGTTGAGAATCGTCACACACATACACATTCACACCACGCCATGTGTACAGTGCCAGATGCATACTTTTAATTCCTAAATGCTTCAAACCATAACTTACTTCAATTTGATCTACAGCTGCCCTGACAAGCCTATATACCAGCTCATTTCAAAAGCCAGAAGCATATGCAACCAAATTACTAACCTTTGTGACATAGTTTCCTTTTGTCAAAGTCAGTAAATAAGTAGATTGCAAGAAAAGCAAGAAGCTAAACTCATTATAAATCTTGACAGGCTGATTTTTAACTCCCAACAATTCTTAAAACGGAGAGATTTTAATCAAGGCAGTTTAATGCCTGTGCAGTTCTTGGTTATTAAAAACTGATGTGGCAGAAGGATTTTTTTTTCTCAGGTGCATGCTGGTAATTAGATTGAGAAAATCAGACAGAGGTCTACTCAGCAAAGATTGTCCATTTCCTCTCAGCTGTGGCATAATTTAAACATGAGATGGATGAACTGATTTGAGGGGTCAAACTCAATGACCGTATATAGCCACTAAGCATTTCTTTCTTCGTTATATTTACCACAAAACGACAGGATCAATTTATACCCACTCTAACACAGTAGATAAGAGTGATCAATCATGAGCTGTAGGGTTCTGTTACTAATTTCATATCTGGAGGGCGGATTTGATGGAGGCTTCTTGGGAGTATTCACAGAATAGCAGTTGATCTGAATGTGGTTCAGGTACTCCAGACGGCGCATAATTCACTTTGGATTGAGTTCTCTAAAAAAGAGTCAGCTGGGCAGAATTGTAATGATTCTTTAGAGAGGTGTTTAAACAGGAATCAATGAAGGTGTCTCAGTGCAGGTTTGAGTGTGATAACCCCCTTTCCCCTTTTCTGTTCCTTACAAAGACAAGCGAAATGCGTGTGATGCTTTAAGGTCTGTGAGGAGACGGTCATAATTTTACATAGTGCATATTCATTTGAGATAGGGTGTATTAGATTTGAGTGGAAGTGTTATTGAAATATTTACCAAACAGTGTGCCTTTTGGTCTTGCGTGGCTCTGAGGAAGTGATCTCAGAGTGAATTAATGATCTGTCTAATTTTAGGAAGCCGTGGGGTGTTAGAGGATTCCTGTAAGAATAAGAACATTGCAAGGTTAAACCCCGGGGAGATCCAACATTTCATCCCACAGAGTGTCTTGTACTGAAATCTCCCAATATTGTTCCGACGCTATACATTAGAGAATAGACTAGCCAACATGAAAGATTTGAAGTTCAGCCCACCCACACATGACAACTTGAACAAGCCATAAACAACTAGATTTTTACATTTTTTAATTTTGCATTGAAAAGACTATTGAAAAAAGTTATAGCATACATCAATAATAATATAGAAATATTTTTTTAAAGTATAATGGTTTCCAAATATAAATCAGCTCAACTTAAATCAGTGTTCAACATTTATAATATGAAAAATAATGCTATATAAAAATGTTTCTTAAGCAACAAATTAGGGACAAATTTCACAATATTACAGTTTTTCTGTCATGACAACTCTCTGAGAGTTTATGATGGTAATAATGTACATGGCAATGTTAATGTTGGTCTTGGTGGACTAGATCTGCTATGCTGCTGTGGCAGAGCAAGTACTGAGACTGGCTACTGCTAACATATCCACAGACATGCTGCTGCACATATAACATATATGCAATTATCCAACACATACAAAATTACCCTGTAGCAGATCTATAGTGGAGGGTTTCTAAAGTGCGCTGCAACTGCTACAGCAAACACTGACCAAGTATTTGAATTACTGTATACGGTCGTTACATTTATTCATTTTATCCAAAGTGACTTACAATTGCTATATATGTCAGAGGTCACATGCCTCTGGAGCAACTAGGGGTTAAGTGTCTTGCTCAGGGACACATTGGTGTCTCACAGTGGATTCAAACCCGGGTCTCTCACACCAAAGGCATGTGTCTTATCCACTGCGCCAACACCACCACCAGTTAAGAAACATGACAAAAATGTCATATTTAATGGTCCTTTGCTATACAAAATATAACATTAAAATTAATTTATCCAAAAAATATAATCCTAAAAACTCTTAGTTTCCCAATTAATGCATTACTGGAAGCACAGATGAGACTTGTTTCAGAGGAAACAGTCTACTCGTATCAACATTTTGAATGATTTTTATCAGCAAAAGTGCTCAGGTTACTGAATGGCACAAAGCAATCTCAGAACATCCTGCAGACACAGACTAATAAACTCCAGGTAAACCCAGAGCTGAAAACAGAGTGAGAAATCTCTCTGTGCCCCTTAATGTCCATCTGGCAGGTTAAAGCATATGAGTGGACCGGCTCACAGACACAGAGATGCCATTGGCCCTGACCCTGTCGGCCAGACTGAAGATTGAAGCTCCATGCAGTGTGTGTCAATCAGGGCAATTGTACTGGCCATCTAGTGCTGATGGACAGAAAGTGTGCGGCAGAGGAGATGATGCATGTTGCTTGGCTTCCACTGAGAATGGCTTGTGAATGGATGTTTGGAAGACCTCCAAAACTTACTTCCTCAAAACAAGACAGACCAGATCACTGGTGCCCAAGTAACTTGCACTTGCTGTTTGTATCTAACTTGTAACAGTGAATGAGTAGTTTGGACTTTATAATGACTTTCTTTTGACCTGATTTTTCTTTATATTATATTATGTTGTATACACTGAACAAAATTATAAACGCAAAACTTTTTATTTTTGCCTCCATTTTTCATGAGCTGAACTTAAAGATCTAAGACTTTTTCTATGTACAAAAAAGTCCTATTTCTCTCAAATATTGTTCACAAATCTGTCTAAATCTGTGTTAGTGAGCACTTCTATAATCCATCCACCTCACAGGTGTGGCATATAAAAATGCTGATTAGACAGCATGATTATTGCTCAAATGTGCCTTAGGCTGGCTACAATAAAAGGCTACTCTAAAATATATATTTGGTACTCAGTATTTGGTGTGACCACCATTTGCCTCATGCAGTGCAACACTTCTCCTTTGCATAGAGTTGATCAGGCTGTTGATTATGGCTTATGGAATGTTGGTCCACTCCTCTTCAATGGCTGTGTCAAGTTGCTTGATATTGGCAGGAACTGAAACATGCTGTTGTATATGACGATCCAGAGCATCCAAAAAAGGCTCAATGGGTGACATGTCCGGTGAGTATGCCAGCCACATGTTTTCAGCTTCCAGCAACTGTGTACGGATCCTTGCAACATGGGGCCATGCATTATCATGCTGCAACATGAGGTGATGAATGGCACAACAGTGGACCTCAGGATCTTGTCATGGTATCTCAAATTCAAAATGCCATCAATAAAATGCACCTGTGTTCGTTGTCCATAACATACGCCTGCCCTTACCATAACCCCACCACCACCATGGGCCACTCGATCGACAACATTGACATCAGCAAACCTAACACCCAACGCCACACACGCTGTCTGCCATCTGCCCTGTACAGTGAAAACCATGATTCAACCGTGAAGAGAACACCTCTCCAAAGTGCCAGACGCCATCGAATGTGAGCATTTGCCCACTCAAGTTGGTGACGATATGAGCTGCAGTCAGGTCGAGACCCCGATGAGCATGCAGATGAGCTTCCCTGAGACGGTTACTTACAATTTGTGTAGAAATTCTTTGGTTATGCAAACCGATTGTTGCAGCCGCTGTTCGGGTGGCTGGTCTCATATGATCTTGGAGGTGAAGATGCTGGATGTGGAGGTCTTGGGCTGGTGTGGTTACATGTGGTCTGTGGTTGTGAGGCTGGTTGGATGTACTGCCAAATTCTCACCTTTGAAGACTGCTTATGGTAGAGAAATGAACATTCAATTCACGGGCAATAGCTCTGGTGGACATTCCTGCACTCAGCATGCCAATTGCACACTCTCTCAAAATTTGCAGCATCTGTGGCATTGTGCTGTGTGATAAAACTGCACATTTTAGAGTGGCCTTTTATTGTGGCCAGCCAAAGGCACACCTGTGCAATAATCATTCTGTCTAATCAGCATCTTGATATGCCACACCTGTTAGGTGGATGGATTATAGAAGTGCTCACTAACACAGATTTAGACAGATTTGTAAACATTTGAGAGAAATAGGCCTTTTGTGTACATAGAAAAAAGTCTTAGGTTTTTGAGTTCAGCTCATGAAAAATGTGGGCAAAAACAAAAGTGTTGCATTTATAATTTTGTTCGGTGTATATTTAAATATATCGTTGTTACTTCGGTCATCAGCATCACATGATCCTTCAGAAAACAGTCTAATATGCTTGAGATTTGTTGCTCAACAAACATTTCTTATTATTAGAATTTTATTATTATGAATATTACCAATGTTAGCAACAGTTGTGCTGCATAATAATTTTTTGGAAACATTTTTGAATTACTGTATACTGTATACGTTAAAGTTTTTAATTTCTTTAAAAAAAATCAATATTACATATCATTACATATTAATATATCATAATTTTTATGTTGATTTAATATATTTAACTGATTTCACTCAAATGTTGTAATCATGATTTGTTTTTCATGATTTTCAGTGCGTCAAATGTGACAAAAACATTTAAATCTACCAAACTTTGAGAATTCAGAGATGTGAATTTTGACTACTTGACTACTATTAAACAGAGACGAGGAGCAAGCAAATCTCTATAAACGTTAAGTTAAGTGAGAATGAATGCACAAGGACACAGCCTGCAAATGCTAATGGGACAATACATGTACAACTAAGGGAACAATTAAGCATAGATTTAAAATGCCAAGGAAGTAATCATGCAGTTACCACACTTTCATTACTGGAGACACGCTGATGTTAAAATACCACATGAGAGAACAGCATGTTTTTTAGTTGTTTTTTTTTTCTCGATTTGATCCCTTCTTTCACTGGTTCATTTTATTTATTTATTTTAAATACCACGTGTCCCTCCTTTCTCAGAGTAAAGGCCACTGTCAAGGGGGTCAATAAATTTTTTTAGAACATCAACAAAAATAGCCTGCGAAGCCAGGAGAGCTGAGCAATTAGAGGTTTTGGCTGGGATCCTGACTTCCTTGCTTGGACAACCTGCCATTGCTTTACCGTGGGGGGGCTTTCGAATTAAACTACTGACATTCACATAGAAGCTGTTATTGCTCCTGACTGGGCTGTTTCATGTTTGATATCGTACCACACAGGTAATTTTATACCTCAGCGATACTGGCTGCAGTTCAAGTTTCATACAGCTGAACCTACTCCTGACCCTAAATCGTTTTACTGTAAAAGCTCAGAGTTTAATAGAGTATTGTGTACAGCAGTTCATGTTCAAAAAGAGTGTACAGGAAAGGAAAGCCCAAATAGGTCTGGCAAGCTGAAAATTGTTAAAAAAAAATTATAATAGTGAGAAATTTATGAAAGTAATATTTGAGTCTTGTTTACCACCATGAGCTCATGAAACCCACAAGGCAAAGTAAGCCAGAGCAAGTCTTATACATTAAAAATACAAGTCACTGCACATGGCTAAAATAACAAGCCTTACATTAGCTTTTCCAGCCAGTGGTTTTGTAAGTTTGCTATTTGTTTGTTCACAATGCCGTGCTTTACTTCCAGAAAGGTCCAATCTTCTGATCTTTGAATGAAGGTCACTTGTCATCTTTACAGTCCTTTGATACACGAGTGCTATAATTAGCATATGGGAGGAACATTAATCTCTTCATTTACTTAGTTTGCAATTAAATTCACATATTTACTTTAAAGGGGTAATATGATGTCACTAAAAAGAACATTATTTTGTGAACTTGTTGTAATTAAATGTGTTTATGCAGTTTATGGTTACAAAAAAAAAAACAACACTTGCACGTGTAATAATGTACATTGTTGTTTCTCCCCTATGCCACGCCTTTCTGAAACGCTTCGTTTTTTTTACAAA
Organism: Carassius gibelio; assembly: GCF_023724105.1. NCBI lineage: Eukaryota > Metazoa > Chordata > Actinopteri > Cypriniformes > Cyprinidae > Carassius > Carassius gibelio. The sequence goes on from NC_068387.1 coordinate 19,390,509, forward strand.
GCTCATCGTCTGAAAAGCGAGGTGTGCTCTGATTGGCCAGCTATCCAGTGCACTGTGATTGGCCGAATCCCTCAAGCGTGTGACAGAAATGTTACCCCCCTTGCCATACTGTGATTCATGTCCCAGTCAGAAACCCAGCGCGACAAGACAAAAACAATAAAACACATTACAAACGAGCCATTTGTTGCATCCAGGGGGACATAAGTACTGATTATAATGACTTATACTGTATTTTTTTATGCATTGCATTGCACTGCGCCATGTAAACATAAAACCATGTCTGCATTTGTGATCAGAAAAACGACAAACAACAAGTTCTACTCTACACTGCTCAAAACTCACGTTTGAATCATCAGCGGCAAATCCTTTAAATATGTAAATGTACTTACAGACTGTGAGACAGAAAATGTGCTGCACACCTCAGAATATTTGGGTCGAACTGTTCTGGAACAGTGTTGTAGCAGCTTAACAACTGATTTCTAGTAGTGTCCTCTAAAGTATTTTTACCATGAAACAGCGTCTCCACAACATGGCGTTATATATTGCGGTATATCTAAATCTCAAATTGCACGACTTCAGCTTGTCCAAAATGCTGCAGCCAGACTTCTTTTAAATTGTCGGAAGCATGAACACATCACTCCAATTCTTAGATCCCTTCACTGGTTGCCGATTTGTCAGATAATAAACTTTAAAATTCTCCTCTTTGTTTATAGATCCCTTCATAACAAAGCTCCTGTCTTTTTATGTGAACTTCTTCATCTGTATACTCCATCTAGAAGCCTACGATCCTGTGACTAGGCTTTGCTGGTGGTCCCTCATGTTAGACTAAAGAATAGAGGGGAGCGTGCATTTGCGGCGTGCATTTTTAGAGATTAGACTGGCCCCCTCCGTGTCTATTTTTAAGTCCTTGCTAAAAACCTTTTTCTTTTATTTAGCGTATTGACTACTGTGATATGTTACATTTTTAAATGGGTGGTTTTAAATTTGTGTCAGGTATATTTTCTATATTTGTGTAATACTTTTGCTCTTCTGTAAAGCACTTTGGTCAGCCTGGGGGTAAATTGAATTTGAAAATGAATATCACTACAAATGTTAATCTCTAACAAAGATCTTGAATTATATTGGACTTCATTGAATATATATCACTATTAACCACTGTTGTAATGTAAAGAGAAGCATAAAGTTTTTCCCAATATTTTTTTTTTTTTTTTTGGTCAATCAATCAATCAATAAATACAGGAGGCTGAGAAAATACAAATTTTAGGGTGAATTATAACTAATATTGGAGAACACAATAATAATACAAAATATAATAAATTCTATAATGACTAAATTATATATACATAACAAATAGATAAATGTCGGTTAAATAGCTTTTAAGCTCTGCTTGTTCTCTCTCTCTCTTATAAATAAAAAAATACCACCCTTACCTCTTTATGGGATCACATTCAGTGCACTCATTGCACACATTCACGTGCAGTACCTTTATCCAGTGTAACAGCAAAAATGTAGCATGTCAGATTGAGTACTATCGTCTTTCATTGTGACTTTATCTGTCAGTATTTTCAGTGCTCTTCGAGAGCTCTGATTGGTGACGGGGCAATGCATCATGGGGTGTGGGAAAAGGACTCAGTTTATCAGTCACCCCTTAGATAAAGACAGAAAATCCATGACAAAGTACTCCGCAGCAAGCAAACACAGACCTCAGCCACAGACCTGATAATCTCACAAGACTGACAGCGCCAAGAATCGCACATTTTCGTTCTCTTTGGTTCCCTCTTTTCCTCCTCGATTGCTCACACTGGGGATCTAACAAAAGAGAAAAGAGAGATAGACACAGCTTTCAGGCCTTTTTTGATAGTGTCAGTCCATCTTTTGGCAAAGTCACATTTCCTTTTTTTCCCATTACTGCAAAGGGGTAACCTAATTCTCTTCAGAAAAGGTCACTTATCGAAGGATACAACATCCATCACTCTGAGTAAAGTCATTACTGTGACTTCATTTTCTTGATCCAGTCCATCGCTGAGGATTTCAACTCAATTCTACCACATAATTTTCATTCCATGTCTAAATATAAATATATTTTTTACTGTATATCAGGATATGTATTATCTGAAAAGTAGGATTTATGGATGCCCTTGAAAGCATCAATTTAAGAAAAAAATTAAATCATTCAGTAAGTTCCTCTGATCTAATCAAAACCCAACAGACAGACTTTACTGAAGCTTTAACCATTTTATCACAAAGCAGGTCTTCAGCACTTCTCAGAAACGTTAAATCGATTAGACAAAGTCAAGCATCTCAGACCCCAAACAGATCATGAAGTTTTAATGAATTTCATAACATTTGGCATATTCTGTACACTTAACGAGTTAAGAGATTGTGAAATTTAAATGTTTTTGCACATAGTGAACATCCTCCTTACCTGATCTCATTCAAATGTGCATTATTTAACCTCTTTTGGTGATGGATTGCAAGCCATTGTGAAAGACTATTGACAGGGCATGTGATGCATGAATCCGTTAAAGGGCAAAATTTTGATATGATGTGCACAGAAACAAGAGTGATAGACACTCAGAATAACATCTTGACCTAGATAAACAGAATTAATCAAACTGCTTGACACTAATTGTATATCCATTGGGCACACATGCGTATATACAGTATATATATTTTTTTACAGAGATACTAAATCAATTTCAGCTGGTCATAACAGGGTTATTAAAACTAAAACTAATATTATAAAACAAATAAAATGTGATACTTGAAATAAAATATATATATATATATATATATATATATATATATATATATATATATATATATATATTAGTGCTGTCAAAATTAGCGCGGTAACGCATTCGATTAATTTGAAATATTTAACGCGTTAAAAAAAAATAACGCAATTAACGCGGTTGCAGTTTTTTTATTTCCAGTTGTGGCCTATGTGTGTTCAACGTGCAAAGAAATATGGTTAAGACCAAGGAAGGACTTTTAGACGGAAAGTTTCAGTATAAAACTCTGCCGGATTACTCTTCAGTCTGCCACAAGAAACATTACTCTTCATTTAGTCTGCCACAAGAAACATTACTCTTCATTCAGTCTGCCACAAGAAACAGCAACATTAAAATCATGAACTCAAATGTCATTGTTTAAAAAAACAAAACAAAACAATGACTGTAACAGTGCGTAAATCAGACCTTTCTGTAACGCTAACGTTAATAAGCTTAAACGAAAATAACGAAATAATTGTGTAGCGGAGTATTTTTTGTACACAGTGCCGCGAACTGTCAATCACTCCTGTGCGCGTGCATCACTGTCCCCCTCGCAGCTGCAGCAACTTGCGCTCTCTCTCTTTATCAAGCTTTAAAACAAAAAGGGGACAAAAAGATCATATTGTCTTTGTGCATAGGCTATAGATTAATTAGATAAATGAATATCTAAATTAGTGCCTTGCCGTCTACGGTATTTTTTTAGAACTTAGAAAAAAGATGCTGCAGCCAATGAGCAGCCAGCGGGGGCTGCAGGACGACTCAACCTCCGCAGACAGTTTTTAATGTTTATCAGACAATAAATACTCAAGATTTTGCTTTAGTATAACTCACAACGAGTTTCACACACCTTCTCCGGCCACGTTGAGTTGTTGACACTTAACAATGGGAAAAGCTACACATGCGCTATTCACTTGTGTAACTTAAGGGTGAATGGGTAATGTAGTTTCTGCTCTGGGTGGGATGAATTAGGAAGCTTGCATTGTGAAGGGCGCTCTGAAAAGCGGCAGCGCAGGTAAAAGATTAAAACCTCTATTAAAACAGATGTCCAAATGAGCGTACCGGTACGCTACAAGCAAGTTCTGGGCGCACGGAGAGGTGGCGGTACGCTCAAGAGCTATATTTGGAAGTGGCGGTACTGAGTACCGGTGCGTACTGGCCCACTTAAAGCACTGGCAATGACTATACTTTGGAATTTTTTTGCAGTCCACTTAGAATTCAACATGGAAATCATTTTTGTTTTTTATTGGCATTGATTGTTTTGAAATTCAAATGGTACTTACATGCCTGTGTTTTTATTTCTGTAATAAATATGGCTTTCAAGCCAACAGTTAATTTGGAGGATATTGATGGTTTATTGCAGGTATGTTGTTTACATGAGAAAATCTGTGTTACAAGTTAAACAAAAATTCCAATAAACAATCATATTTTGAATTTAAATAGTTTCTTTGTCTTGAGTTTACATTAATTATTTACATTTTACATTTACATATCCAAAAAGTTTCAGTCTTTTAAATTGCGATTAATCGCGATTAATCGCGATTAATTTTAAAAAATTGTGCGATTAATTAGTTAATTTTTTTTAATCGATTGACAGGACTAATATATATATATATATATATATATATATATATATATATATATATATATATATATATATGCATTATACAAGACTACGTTTTCTTTTATTAATAATAGCATATTGTTTGCTCATTGTGGCTTTTTGTACATCACCATGGTTAACTGAATAAAATAAAATGAAAAAAACTGCCAATAAAAGCCTAAGGGTGGGAGTATGCAAATGTAGAGAGTGGGTATTTATGTTTGCGCACGGAAGGATTGTCTAGGTATCATTTTGTCTTGCCAGATATGCTGTTGAGATTCATGAAATCTAAGCGCAAGATTTGGCCAGCTCATCCTCCTTGAAGCATATGACTCTGTACTTAGCTCAGTAAATTATGCATGCATTATTCATAAAATAATGCACCCTTTTTAAATTCAGATTTGAAAAAGCAAAGAAGAATAAACATGTGGTAAGAATACAGCATAAAAAAAGATTGGCTACATGAAAATGATCTCTGTAAATTGTAGATTTTCGTGATAAGCAGTTTTTCTTCTTTATATCACCCTCTGTCATACACACAAGCGTCCTTCCTCCCAGATGTTGTTCTGGTGTCATGCAAGGTAGGTGTTCCAGGTATCTTGTTTGGGGTCCAGCCCGACTGGTTTATCACTGATACTTCTGGTTCCAGATGATGTTTTAGCCTTGTGCTTCCATTTATCATCTGCCCCCAGGCAGCACACAGCTGAGCCAGGAGAGATAGACAGTTTATTTTTCAGAGTTATTTATTCAGTATTCTCTCTGCCTTTGTGAGAGTGTGTACATATTAGGACTGGTGTTGGCATTGGGCAGGTAAGGCCATGGCTATCAGGGAACTAGGTAAGCTGAATTAATGTGCTGTTAAATCAGTCTTTCTGACCCAGTATTGTTTTCTTTATACTGTGAAACACAAAATGAAATGTTTAGTTGAGTGTACAAGCTGTTTTTGTCCATAAAACAAATGTGGATCATGATTTATACTGTCATGCTCCAAAAAAAAAAAAAAAAAAAGGAAAGAAAGAAAGAAAGAAAAACACAAATAACATAAAAAAATATATTTTTTAACTTGTAAATAATACAAAAATTGTCTGAGTATACATTATACGAAAATTATATTGTCTTTCATCTTAAAAATGTTCACGTTTTAATTTGGTGCAACTTGTCATTTCCTTGTAAATATTTGTGAAATGTACTAGCAATTTCTAATGGGAATTTTTTTTTTTTTTTTTTTCTCAGTGTAGTATGATTTGTGCATAAAGTTTTATGAAAACAAAAAACAATTTTGAGTGAAGAAAAGACTGAAATTTTAGATATTATTTGCTAAACTTCCTCACCAATTAAAATAAATTCACTTTTAGCTACACATGTCATATTCTATGGTATTTGGCATGTATTTTTGTCCTTTTAGAGTCTGGAAGTTGTATGCAAAACAAAAGCTTGGAAATTCTGATTTTTTTTTAATTTATAAATAAATAATAAACAAATTAGGATATATAATAACAAAATAAACAAAATACAATAAAAATACTTTAGTTTATTTGAATAATCTTTATGTGAATCATGCACTTCTAATTTCTGAATGACTATATTCTCAGCTTACTGAGAATATATTGTCATTGTGTACTCAGCATCTTTGCTTTGAGCAAATTTAAAATGCGTTAATATTCATGAAGGCATGTTGTTTGCCGTATTACAAAAACATAAGAGTGTTAAGGAATTAGAGTAACCCAATCAGTTCCTTGGAAACATCACAAACACTAGCCTATTATGTAGTCATATAGCGTTACAGTCAAGTGTTTTATTTGAAATTAAAAAAAAGAGAGATGTAAGAACACCTTCAGAGACACAAGTGGATGTGGATCATAACAACCGATGAGAGTAAAGTTAATAACAGAGCAATTTGTCTTGTGTCTGGTCTCATTGCTCTTTGCCATGCAGCTCATAATTATTCATCTTTATTCAACTGGCCAAACCAATTAATTAAGCTTGATTAATTCCAGCTAGACCATAAACAACAAACATCACTGCGACATAACCAAACTACTGGAGGGCCAATGCATTTCTTTCTGATGTAAGAAATCAGACGTATTTATCTGAACACGGTCCCTGGGAGTGAAATAACCTATCAGCAACATATCAGTGGGAAGGAACAGCTGTTCGCTGCACTCTAGGGGGGATATATGAAAGCAGAGGCCTCCTGAAGTGGGCAAAGCAATTTGAAGTGTTTGAGACATCTGAGAGATCACAGGCTCCCATGTTTCTGGCCCAATCCACCTCTCTCGCCCATGGAGCTCTCAGTCTTAGACTTGATGTCTAAAAGGCTTCTTCCTCAGCCAAGTTAGCACAGCGAAACTGCATTCAGATGCTATTAGATCACCGCACATCACAAAGAGACTCAGGTGAAAAAGTTTGTCTAATGCACTTCCTGATGGTGTATCAGTGAGGAAAAGTCCTGATATGAGACAGTGAATGTACCACAGTGCCAGGGCATGAACTTGACACTGAAAGCATACAAACATGAAACATACATGTGCATCATCATTCAAAATATTGGTGCAACAAATGTGCAACTATGAGACACGGACTATTCAGAATGGCCTACTAGACATTATTTTTTAAAGAAAGCATTACACATTATTTTTTAAAGAAAGCATTTCTGTATGCATGGAAACACAGATGACCTATTATATTTGCCGAAATGTGCAGTATAACCACAGTACCTGCATGGAATACTGAATGCATCTATATATGATCTATATTAAATAGATTTTATATATATATATATATATATATATATATATATATATATATATATATATATATATATATATATATATATATATATATATATATATAGACACACACACACACACACACACACACACACACACACACATATTAATTCAATTTGTATTTATTTTACATTATATTTATAAATGTATTATCTTTTTATTACTTTTTAAGTATGTGTGGTTATCTGTTGTTGGGAGAACAAAAATAAATATAAGATATAACATGCAAACATTTAGAATGTTTACTGCTGCATTCTTAATACAATATGAATTATTTGTTAATTTGCACTATATTTATGTAGGATTTTTTAATAAATAGTAGGCACTATGCAGTGCATATTGTGTACATATAGTAAGAAGTTTACTGTATACTAAAATTTTATTCTGAATGTAGGAGAACATAATGTTCATCACTGTCACGTTCCATTAAATCAAATCATATGCTTAAACTTTATAGAGTGAAACGCCCTCTGCAATTTCTTACTTGAATTAGCACTGACTTTTTTTTTTTTTTTTTTTTTTTTAGAGATCATGAGCATTTATAGATTATAAATGTTGCCATGCAAAGGCCATCAGAAACATATAACACAAACCCTGTTTGTGCTGTATTGATAATGCAAACATTACATTTTAATCCAGCACACAATGTTTTTACAGATACAATTCATCCTACTGTGCTGAAGGTTTCTGCTTAAATGTTCTTGCCTCTAGAGAGTAAAACGAATCACACTCTCTGTGCACAGACCACCCCAAGGTGATTTATTTGCTGATTCCTTGTCACTGTGTAATTTATTGCAGAGCTTTTGTCTTTGCTTTTTTGTATACATGGAGTGATCAGGCAGTGCAAAGATACAAACGTGATTCTATTCCTAAAGAGATTCACAGTGTCCAGGACATGAGGTCAGCTGAAATATCCGGGTGAAGCATTTCAATATGGACCAATTTACACATTACACATGTAACAACATGAAGAGTGAGTAATTTTTTTTTTTTTGACAAACTATGCCGTTAATTAGATCAAAATATGTATACAATAATTGATACAAAATTATTAAAATATGATTTAAAAATATCATACACAAACACAATAAATAATAAAATACAAACATTATCTGGTCATTATACGTATGTATGTGTGCATACATACATATAATGAACATATAATGACATTTTATATTCTATTTTATTCATTTTGTATCATTAGAAAATGTCTCTTAAAAAAGTGAATTCAGGTTCACCCCTACAGTACATGTGTGTTAGCATGTAAGGAGGGGGAGTACATTTCCCTGACATTTCGCTTTCTTGAATATTAATAGATTGTTTCAGCTCTACTCCGAGGCATCCTGTTGGGATGCGCTGCCTGGAAACACCAGCTTTGGCAACTGATGATTCCAAACTGTGCCAGTCGATTCAACCACCCTTATCATGCGCCTGGCAAAGCGCCAAGCCCTGCCCTCGCTGCCTACACGGCCAGCCTACCCGCTTCTACTGAGATAATGTAATAGCAGTCAGCCACGGCCAGCCCAGCTCCGTTAGCCACCAAAAAGCAATGAGGCATGCTTAAGATGCATATATCTGCAGAATTCAGAAAACAGAGACATTTTCAAAGCTCAGCGAACATTTAGCCAATGATGTGCAGGGCTTTGTGTAGATATTGACAAACACATGTGCTTTGTCTGTGAAATCTCTGTGTATGAACTTAAGGACGAGAAAATGGGCTGATCAGTCAGCTGATATTTGTCTCGGCTGAATGTTGCAGTGGGGAGAAACAGAAAATCTGGTTAGCCAGGTCAGTCGACAGTGAAATTAGTAAGACACCAGGGGTGTGTCTGATGCAACGCCAGACCAGCATTTCACAAATAATGAGCTCTCATTCTTCTGATTCATTGTTTTCTACTTTCTAAAATAAACTGAGTGGTATTCATGTGCTTTGTAATAATGCTCTCCAGCTGGCCATATAAAGACGTGTTATACATAGATATTCAGAGTGGAACATTCTATGCAATAATATTAATGCCAAAACATTCAACAACTTAAAAGGGTAAGTTCATCCAAAAAAATGAAATTCTGTAATCATTTATTCACCCTTAAATAGTTTCAAACCTGTAATAATTTCTTTCTGTTGAACATAAAAGTAGATATTTTGAAAAAAACATCTTTCCTATTACATATTATGTCGATGGATATCGATTGATACACACACACACACACACACACACACACATATACTGGCAGGAAAATAGATAATACAAATAAATATATTGCTATCATATAATTATAATGGGAACAAACAGGCAAACAACAACAAAAATTACATAACTTATATCTTTATGGGTTACTAAAAATACATTTTGCAATAAAAATTTTACAATCAAAATTGGAATATGAAAGTAAGCATAATTTTCAACTGGCACTGATACATTAGCAGAAAAAGTTTATTGCTTTGCATGTCTTCATCTAACACATTTCGAAGCAGCCAGTATATTTGCCCTTATTGGCCTTTTACGGGTAGTGTCTTCTGGAAACAACAGCTTTTGATAGTACAGTTTTGCAAATGTGATGAAAATGGAGATCTGAATTCTTGTTAGTCAAACAAGCTCACATTGGTAAGCACGACCGTCTCTCTTGTCCCAGCAGCACAAATTCATTCTGACTGAATCTTTATTAACAAATCAGTCTTGGTTTTATTTGAATATGCATGTCCTGAGCATAGAGGACATCGGAAAGAACGACAAAAAAGCAGGGACAGTAGAAAGTTTACCATGACAGTTCAGCAAACAGCAGCGGAATTGCTAAATTTCTATAGAGGGCAAAAAGCAGCGGAATGGCAACCTTGCAGGCCAGCCACCATTTGTTAGCCATGTTGAAATGTTTGAGTAAATATGGTATACATTTATGCAAATAAGAACAGTAATAAAGCACCTTGTGACAGAGGAAGTGAATATAAATGGCACTGCTTCCTAGACAACCTAAAACGGGGCTTTGCGAAATGAAGATGTATAAATCAATTGTGGAAGTTGTCACAAAACTTGTCTCTCTTTGTAGCTGCTCTATGTACTGTACGTGTATGTATTCTAGTAGTGCAGGAAAATGTCTCTGGCCTATTCCACAAGGATATTTAATCTTCTTATATTCTAATGTCTCCACTTGCTGAGTTAATTAATTTGTCTTTGTGCACATGTAAGTTGCTTGATTTTTGGAAATGTGCATGTATGCACAACACCATCAGCTTTCGTCGCTAGGTGTTTTAAGTCGGCTATGTCCGTGTTGTATATTTGCTAGTTAATTCAATTATTGTGGTGCCTTTTTTGTGTTTGGTTTAGTGTTCTATGTTAATATGTGACACGTTGTATTTTGGGACCCCCTCGAAAACAAGATGTTACATCTCAAGGGGTTAATCCTAATACATACATAAATGTAAAATATTTGTCACTCTGCATTCATAGCCCATGCCTTCATAAGCAAAGGACAGGAAGTAGCAACCTTGACCTTTCCACAGAAGTCCACAAAATGAAAATAAAGTTCAACATTAATCGTTAGTCATTTGCTCGCATTTCTTACAGCTGGTTCTTGTCATTTCAGATAATGAGATGGAACAGGCTCTGCCAGAGATGCAGTCTCAGTCATAGCTGACCATTGCGTGTGCCCTTGAACTCAGCTGGACCTCCCAAGAAAACAGCAACTCATTATTCCGTCAGATGTCACATCGAGCCAGGCGAGAATGTCAGTAAACCGCTTCCAAAACAGAGATGGAGTTTTCACATTGTATAGCGGGGTCCCAGAATAGAAGCAGTACTTCAAAGTGTTGACTTTCACAACAGTGTTCGGTTAATGTGTTCACCACATCAACTTTTTAGTGTGCACCTCATTATTAGTGATTTTACTGCTAGGCTGTTGAAACATAAAGGAAGGAAGTGCAGGGACAGAGTCATGTTGCTTCAACTGATCAAATGGTAAACAATGATAAAGAGAAACTTTAGCCCCAGTTGAAAAGAGCAACTGGGGCACAATAAAGCAATAGTGCATGAAAGACCCCCAGCTTATATTTTGTTGTTGGATTAGGAATAGCAATTGGAACAAACAAAAATATTACACCAACCATATGCTTACATAATTACATGGGTAACTAAAAATACATTTTGCAATTTCAATCTTACAGCAATAATCAGAATTTGAAAGAAAGGTGAATTTATGCACCTGGCAGTGATTATCAGAAAAATGCTAATTGTTTTGCATGTCTACATCAAACAACTTTAGAAGTGGCCAATTTTGCTCCTTTAGGGAGTGAAATTGGACCCTTCTGGGATGATGTCTTCAGAAAACAACAACGTTAGATTTTTTTCTTTTTTTTTAATATTTTTGTAGATGTGGTGAAAGTAAAGCTCTAAATTCTTAGCATGAAACACAACGGATGGAAGTGCTTGTATATTGTCATATTGCTTCAACTGATCAAATGGTAAATAATGATTAATACAGACTTAGATAAATACTATGTTATAAAAAAAAAAAAAAAAAAAAAAAAATCCGCCAATTTTACCCCATATTCCAATTTGGGATTGTTTCTTCAGGGAGCAATAACTTTTTATAGTGAATTTCTTGCGATGAAATGTGATGACATGTCTATTATTATTATTATTATTATTATTATTATTATTATTATTTTTGTCATGAAACAATTCAGAAAAGTGTGGCGATAATGTAAAATAGTAAATAATGATAAATACATGCTCATATATATATGCTTTTTTTCTTACATATTTTACTCAGACTATAGAGAACAGAGTTGAAAGGAGCAACTGGGGCACAATAAAGAAAAGGAGCAAGAAACTCCCCCAGCTCCTAGCATAAACGACGCAATAAAAGTCTGATTATTATTTAGAGAGAATATTGCCTCAATAAAACAGCAATTCCAGGCAGGATTCACAGGACACAACACCTAGGTCTCGCTGTGGAGTCATATCGGGCCGGATTTCTGTGGTAGAAAATACAAAAAGAAACCGCTAATGACCAGAAATCAGTACGGGTTCAAGTATCTGATCTGTGCTGTGATACACAAAGATATGGAACTGAAACATTGTAGTGGATATTCAGCGCAGTGTTCGCGTCATGACCTGGGATGAGGATAGATAGTGGCATTGGCCAGGCCTCATCCATTCACTCGTGGGGCTGCTGGGCTGGGAAATGGCAGCCTATGACAATATCTCTATTAGGAGTGATGGAAAGCATGTCAGCAAGCCTTTATTAACAGCCCTTGCTAGCCTGCACCAGACCAGCTGCTATTTGAGCGAATGCCACTCAGCAGTGCGCCCCAGACCTTTAATGCACACCCACATCCAACTGCTATAATTTCCTAAAAGGGTAGGTCGTTAGTTTTGATTTGTATCAAAATATATTAATAAATTATTTTTTCAATTACCTATGGCCTTCAACATGGAGAGGCCAAGCCAGGGAACATTTTTCACATTGGGGTTGCAAACCAGAACAAGCACTTCAGAGTTCACCAGCTCACCTAAAAAAAATAACAAAATAAAAAACCTTGATTCAGTAACTCCATGAAGAGAGAGAATAACAGAGAGAGATAAAGAGAGAAAGAGTGGAAAAAATAAGTAAGTTGGGAGAAGGAGATTGAGCAAATAGAAAATGGCAAAATATACTATGAACAGTGCTGGGCAAGCAACTTAAAAACTGTAGCTTGAAGTAGAACAAAGAAGTAGTCATTTAAATGAACTACTAAAAGGAACAGTTTCATGGACCAATATATATTTTTTAATATATAACTATCAAACTATATTTAATTCTTCAATTAGAGCATTGTTCATCTGGTACAAAATCAGCATGCCATGGAATCAAGAAAATGATGATGAACAGTACTTTTTCTACTAAATAGTATGCTATAAAAAGTGACTTTACTCAAAAGAATCTGTGAATGATTGGGAACACTTTACAGTCTGGTTTTGTTTATTATCATCTTCTCATATATTAGGTATCACAACCTTACAAACAACTGGTTTCAAACAGCATTTTGTTTCACAGCATGTTACCAACATGTTTTCTAACTGCTTCATATATAAGAAACTGATTCTCTAAAATGAATCATACTTCCAAATGTGACACATGAAAGGAAGAGAAGATTTTCTTGGAGAGTAAGTTTGATAGTTACCCCAGTTATTCTGAGCAATGTGGCATTAAACAAAAAAATGTAGCTTTTCTTCATGGTACTCCGCAACACATCGGAAAAGTTGCTGAAAAATTATTGAAAATAGCTGAGCTACTGTCACACAACTTAATTTATTATTGTTATTATTTTTTTTGTAAATACAATAAAAATGTCATTAAGGTAGAAGCACTCTACCTTTAGTTTGTCACTCCAAAGCACTGAATATGAAGTAATATGAATATGAAGTAAATATAAAGAATAAATTAACAGTGAAAAAATGTGTTTCAAGCATAATGTACACAATTGCATTCATATTCCATACGATGGCCATAAGTCAGTCACAAGGAATCCAGAACTCTCTGGTAACATTCAATGCCCTTTTCATATTTTCTCTGGGGATAGAAGAGAGTAAATCATATGAGTACAGTGACTCAGAACTCATAACATGAAAAAGAAAAACAAGCCAGTGAGGTAGCAGAGTCTTATTTCTATGGAAATCGATTACACACTAAACCTCACCTACTGTATCTATGCATCCATCCATCCAGCATCTATATACCTACAGACATGACACTCTTCAGCTTTAAAAATAGTTGGTTTCAGTCGGGGACAGAGAGCTGACACCCAGAAAAACAGAACTAGATTGGAACTTTTTGTGTTCATTGAGTGCGTAATCCCTCACAACACATTTAAGCAACTCCTTGCTTCTTCTCAAAGAGCACAGATTCCCAGGTGACTGATTATGTGCTTACCTGAGTTGAACCCAATCCACAAAGGCTAAAAGATCATAGCTGAAAATCATTCATAATATCACATCTGAGAACCAATCTCTCTCCAAACTGCTCATTCGGTAACCAGTAACCAGGCCATTCTACCAATGATTCAAACTGATATCAGCCGGGACATTCAACTACCCTAGGAGCACCTGGCCTGAACCGCACGTAGGCAGAACTGTCAGATACTGTGCCCGATGCATGGTAGTGGAAAGACTCGTTCCAGCCCGCAAAATGATTAGAGAGGCTGGAGCTGGAACGGGGCGGACAGCAGAGTGGACTTCTGGGGAAAGAGCTGACATGAGCGCACAACAGAAGATGAACCGGTGTAATGAAGCCAGCGGCTCCCTGCAGCCCAATCCTAACCCCCTTCCAACTGCTCATCACATACTGATCATTCCAATCCATGGCCTAATAGTCCCGCAAGGTTCTGGTCTGCTTGTGTTCAGTCAGTCCACTCAGCCTCCTGGCATCTAATGAATTTGGCGGGAAGACCTGAGAACAGGTCCTGCTCAGTTTCAGTTATGAAGGTTCGCATGGATCATAATAGAAAACTGGACCAGTTTCAAAATTAGATTGACTAAATTTTAGATTAAAACAACTCTATTGTTTCAGTATGATACAAATAATGCCCAGTTCCAGAAGCTAACAAATGGACAAATATGAAAACAGGCCAAATTGAATGCAATAAAAATAGGTGATTTTTTCATACCATTCTTATTTCATAAACTGCACACCAGCAGTGCATTGAGGAATAAATTTAGGAACATATGAGGCTGATTAATCAGATATTTGTGGTACAAAAAAACAGCGTTCAACGTTTTTTTTACAGTGATGACTGAGTCCAAACCACTGGTTTGTGAATACAGTGACTCCCTGCGGGAACAGCTGTGAAATTTAGCTATGAAATCAAAACAAAACATTTGAATTGTATGATATGATGTGAAACAGCACGCACAGCGTTTAATATCCAAAATGTCAGTGTGGTTTTAATGTCATGCTGTACAAGCATGTCTTTTATTAAAATGCCACAACACAGATTCTGCATTAGGATGATGTGACGAGTTTAAATGAGTCTGAAACAGTCGAGGTCACAGCCATGATTATACACAAGTTTATTTTTATTTGCAGAAATATACTATGTATACAATAGAACAAATTAAATAACAGTACACAAAGACTTGGAACGAAGCATAATGGAAGAACATATGCCAATCTAACCACTAAAAAGCATTACATGCTTGGAATCACATCATAAATTTTCTAATCAATTTAAAAGGGACTCAGTCATGTCTAAACACACTGTTTAAAGACCTTTTTGAATTTGAAATCATCCTCTGAGAATTTTATCATAGCTGATATGTTTTCTTTTTGCCAAAGCCATGAATGCACAACTCAGTTTAAAAGACTAAGTACAATAAATTTAGCTTTTGAAGCCACTGATAAGCATGGATAATGAGATGCCATTGATGTGAATGAACATCCATTTTGGAATTAACAGCAGTCACAGGTGTTTTGCTGTGAAAAGTGTAATCAGATCCTTTGAAGTTTTATATTACATTACCAAATTGAACATGAAAAGCCCATTTATTTGCATAATTAAATCGGCAAAGGAGACGATTTCTGAAACCTCCTCTTTTGCATTCTGCCAGACTGCTGCATATGTTCCTTGGCTGGCAATACAATACAGAGGGAATGTATGAAAAATTCTGAATTTGAATAATCTTTGCATGAATAGATATTATGAATTTAATGATGTAAAGAACCAGGGTTGGAACAGACAAATCTTTGTGAAAAGATTAATTAGACATTATAAAAAAATTTAACTGGGGAAAAAGAACACTGTCAAACATTCAAAGTCCCAAAGAGCAATAATTTATGGAACATAATGTTCCTCTGCAGTGAGTAGGTGAGTCAGTACAGAAAGACCCCACCTACTGAATATTTATAACACATAATATATTACTTATAACTACTATAATATATTATAACACGTATAGCTGACAAATATGGATTTTTAACAGTCTTTAACTGTTATGAAATTTCAATAAATGTGCTGGATTTGCTTTTGAGCATTAAATGCATTTGCCTCTACTTAATGAGATGCATTACTCCACTTTCTCTATTTGAAATCTACGTTTTAATGACATATATACTCACTTAGGCTATACACACACACTGGGTGTTTTTTTTTTTTTAAGCTGTCAGAATCTGTTTTATATTACAATCCTATGGAGTAAACCATGTTTTCAAAAAATTCCTGAGCACTTTTTAAAACGCCAGCACCCGACTTCTTTTTCTGCAGCTCAGAGCGTCTTTTCAAGTTGAACTTTTCTGAAAAGAATGATGGAACCCCGATGTCAAGTGCCTTTTTGACAGCTGACCAATGAGAAGGGAGCGGTGAGTCGTTTCCATAACAACAAAATTGGAGAAGATTGCCGGTAGACAGATCGTACTTGTTTGTACAAGGAGTTGTATGATATGAGTACAAAAATCTATATCGGAAAAAATCTAAAATATGCCGCAAACCGTGCATCATCAGACCAGAGCTCCTAGAATAAATTGTTGAAACCACTATACATTTTCTTTCCCCGTATAATGTCGCGCTTACACAAATGTCGTTGTGGACCGACATTATCTTCAAGCGCTATCAATTGAACCCCAGCACTAATATACTCAGACACTATAGTGCATGGCAAACTGATCTCTGGAAAAATCAACCAAGAAAAGTTATGCTTGCTTTCCTGAGTCTCACTGAAATGACATATATAATGTAACTCCCAACTTACATTTGCTGTCTGGCAACATAGCCACTGTTTTTCAAAGCCACATTCAGGGGAAGGCTCATTTTAGCTGAACATGTGGTTTATTGATGTTTGGTGAAATAGATTAACTGCTCTCACCCTGACTGGACAGCTGAAAATAAACAGCTGCTGTCCCCTGTTATCTTTACATGCAGCCTTCATTTGGTTAAGTTTGCTGTTTGCATTGCTTCATTCACACTGACCACACCCACATATACTGGTGCATTGATGTAGGTTTCCATACAATTCATTTTTTCAAATGTGTTATTTGGCAAATTACTTGATCTTTTTATTTGCCAGAGGACTTTGCAAGGAATCACATCTAATCTGTGAAATGAAATGACATATTCTATCCCATAATCAGGCATACATTTTTTAAACAGCTTTGGAAGTGCCACACTGCAAAAAATAGTAATCCGGTAGGGCATTGTCCATTCAGATGCCCACAGGGTCAACACTGTCAAGCCCTTGAGCGAGATGCTCATCCTTTTACAGTCTATAACCAGGTATTGCAGTGACTTTAAAATGACTTATGTTTACAAATTTTGAATAGCTGCAGGAGATTTTGTAATGATCCTATAACATTTATGTCTGTACAGACAATCATTTCACATCCTATAAATAATCAAATCTTGCATTAGATTGTTGTGAATTTTGTACAGCATGACATTATATTTTTTGTCGACTCACTTTTTGTCATCATTCATTCAATCAATCAGCACAGGTTCTGTATTTCTCTTTGAAACATATTGGTCTTATTCATCAAGGTCACTAAGTTTAAGTCTATTGTAATAACAATAACTAGCATTTTTGGGAAAAAGATGTCAAAAATGTCAAAATGACCGTTACACAACAAGAAGGTTAAAGTATATACACTATATGTATATTTACATATAAATATGTAAAGTCGTGGGAAGTCGTGGCCTAATGGTTAGAGAGTCGGACTCCCAATTGAAAGGTTGTGAGTTCGAGTCCCGGGCCGGCGAGAATTGTGGGTGGGGGGAGTGCATGTACTGTTCTCTCTCCACCTTCAACACAATTATTAACTGTATTTATATCATATTACTTGCTCAAAATGAATCCAGACTGATACTGTTAAGTTCGACCTTGATAAAAATTACATTGGGCAAAAATTTCAAAGTTCAAATTCAAAAGCTAACGTGTAATTAAGGGTCACTTTGTAAAAGGTTTCGGATCTACAGTAGGAGACAATCTCAAACACCTACAATTTTTAAGCTAAAACATTCACATGGAAGGAGGGATTTTTTTATTTTTTATTTTTAACAGCAGTTGGTCATCACCTATCATTAATGACACATTCCCTCTGTCTCCTGGGTCTTCACACTTATAATTAGGAAATAAACATATAATACATCCACAAAGAAGGATTTTTAGGGTGAGTTATAACAGCACATAACCTGGCTATTTCTCTAGATCCCTCTTAGATGAAACTGTAGGGGAGAGGCTCTCAGATTTATGGAGCACTTAATTCAGCAGCTGGAGAATCGATAAACAAGATGTAGGGGCCAGCCCTAAGTTGATAACTTCCAAATGCTGATATATCATAACACACCTTGTGGAGGCAGGATGAGTTGCTCATTCATTTTAGACACGTAGTCTTTGATACTGCAATGGCAGTGTTTCTCAAAGTCCATTCAGATGATTAGTAGGAAAAGGAGATCCTGTAGATGATTTACCAAACAAACATCCAATATAAATACTAGCCCGGCATGATGTGAGTTTAATGCATGTAATTCAAAAAAAAAAAAAAAAAAAAAAAACTATGTACATTATGCAACTCTGCACTAATGGCTGAGCGGATCTGTCATGGTTTAAGACATGCCATACCCTATATTCCATCTGAACAATAGCACCATCTCAAGTAATAGATTGTACTATGTCTTTCTGTAATGTAATGGGGTACAGACCATTGCTGGAGAAGGTTCTGCTCTGACGACTGAACTTGATTTGTTGCAAATGGCGAGAAATGGATGGAAGTGTCTTGCCAGAGTAAATAGCAGGTGACTGCCAGCTCAGAGCTTAGATTAACCCACATCTACAACCATCTTCCATTGTTAGACTGTCCTCGTGTTCACAGTCCATTAAAGTTAGCTGCTCCACAGGTTCTTCATGCCTATGTAGAATATGGATGTTATATGGGCCTTGCACTAAGAGCATTTCATACATAATGTACAGGAGCCTGAGAAACCAGAAGTGGACTTAAAACACGATTATACCGTTGGACCTTGCAAAAAACTTATAGAGGGACCAGTTTCACTTCACATATGTCTCAGCAAGTCACTGTTTCTATCTGAGCTACATGTGATTGGCAGATTGGATGACGTAGTGTTGCACCTGCGTTCCTTATCGAGGAAACCGTAACAATACATATATAATTATGTTTTTTAATGTTTTAAAAGAAGTCTCTTATGCTGCATTTACTTAATAAAATTACAGTAAAAAGGGTAATAAATTGTGAAATACTTTTACAGTTTAAAATAAATATTTTGTGAATGCCTTAATATCATGCCTTAATATTAATTAGAGTTGAAGTGAAATTCATGTGAAATGAGGCTAATTTGAGATTATTTTAAAACACATTCTGTAATTGTTAATTTTAACATTGTTAAAACAAAAATGTGGCTTCATACACATTACCATTAATCACTATGAAACATGAAGTTAGTGCTTTTTAGCATTTTTTTATATGCTCAAAAATGTTATATATATTTTAAAATCAACAATTAGTAAAACCTATAAACACTGCACATGTCCAAACTAGATGACCAAAATAATGCATAAATAACAGAACTTGCCCTCCTTTTGATGCTAGAAGTGTTTTTATTCTTCCTGCAAGGTTTTCCACTAGATGTGGGAACTTGTCTGCTGAGATTTTCTATGATTCACAACATCAGTAAGGAGCCCCAATTTATCCCAACAAGTCTGTGTATGGCTGAAATAATGTGGAGAACACAGACCATTTGGAGGCATAGAGGTGTCGTGTAGATAGAGCTCTAGCCAGTGAAATTGTGTTTAACACACACTCAGAGAGTCCCGTGGGTTCCCGTCGAGCGACCAAAGGAGCAGAGACCACATCTCTGGGTGCGGATGCCAAATAGCACATAGCACTCGTGAGTGGTATGAGAGGAAAAATTAGCGATGTCCGGGCCAGACTCGGCTGCTTGCCCCACCGATGAATAAGCACGCCCGGCGAGCACCGAATTCGTACGGCAGGGTTTGGACAGATGGTTGGATGATCGCTGTCCTAATAAAGGGGATGGAAGTTGCCTTTTGACAGTGTGATACATTAAAGCCTTGACAATACATTTGCACAGAGTAAACCTTATCAGACATCATAAGTCTCTGCATTCAAATATGTTTTGTATAGTGGGAGCAAAATAGAGCTGTGCTATCAAGACTTTGGTCTCATTTAAATGCTGAATCTCAGCAGTGTGGTCACTTACCAAAGAGAAGTGGCATCAAATTCTGAAGCACCCTCTTATCCTTGAGTGCCTCCTGTACTTTTTCTCTTAATGGGGATCATCACACTACAGAGTTGCATGAAGACCTCTACAGAAGAGTGCAGCAAACTCTCCAAATGAACCAAAAAGAGATTAAGAGACATAGTCTCCTCATATTCCATGGGGGCTTGATACGAATCATTGATGCCTGTCTGTGCTCTTGTCAAGGGACTTGGAGATGCAGTTCTACCTGCAGCAAGTGAAATACAATCAAAAGGACAGCGTCTCAGACAGAATACAGATGTGTGTGCTGAGGGCCCACATAATTATCTAACAAACCATGATGCCTTTGGAACAGGGTTGAGAGGTATCTTGTGCAGTCTTAAGTGTGTTAAGACTAATGAAATGACTCAAATCACTAAACAATACTGATAATTAATGGCCCAAACAGTTACTTTATCTGTCCCTCGGGATATATTTCATTGGAAACAATATGTGATCAGCAATATTAAATAATCTGCTGGGTATAATGTATCAAAGCTTGCTAATTCTATAGGATACACAAATGAATAATGCACAGCAAGCGTGTAAATTTATTTTGAATATTATGACAATTGCTTATTACAATACTATGTATATATTTAGTATGTAGTATGTAGTATGTATGTAGTTTTTTTTAAATATAAGTAAAATGTAAAAACATGTATGTACACAATAAGTACATTGTACTAAATTATTAATTGAAATGTAAGTACATATTAGTTAAGGCCACTTAATATAAAGTGGGTCCTGATTAGTTGGTACCAAAATTAGTACAGAGATCCGTGGATTTCCACAGGTATTGGTATCTAATATTGAAATTTGAATTCCATGACAACACTATATTTATGTATTTATATTTATTTAATATTTATCTTTATTTCTGAACATGTAATAGTTTATTATATAACACATACACATACATTTTACACACATACATTCTTTTGGAAACATGTATTTTAGTAGTCATTATAAAATTTACCGCTCAGTGATGCAATTGACTAATCCAGAAAGCCATTTAACGTGTTTATGATATGTGGCCAAGCATTTAAATTAGAGCTCACAAAAACATATTTGGTTTTGACCTCTATGGAGCAAATCTCTCATCTTTCTCTTCCCTGCACACATTGTGCTAATAATAAACCTGCTGTATTGAATTCTTTTAATTACATTCAGTGATGAAAACAAATATATAAATAATTTTGTATGTAAAATGCACACACTGTTATGCATTGCATTATAATTACATAGGCAATGGCCTTGTCCAGTGGATGGGATCTCCTTATATTATGATTAATTAAAGCCCAGTTGCAGCCAGGAGATTTAATTAAGATTCAGCATTCACCTTCAGCAAAGGTAGCTTTGTTACTTAGTTCCAATTAAACTGGTTGGTTGGGGCAAGCCTTACACTGCTGCTTATTTATATATCTTTTGTTTGCCCTCAGCGGGCAAACACGCCCGAAACAAATCACAAGTTTCCATATTCAGATCTTTTGAGAATAACAAGGAATTCTGGGAAAGGCAGAGACATGCAGGGTGCATGAAAAAGAAAGACAACAACAATAACTGATATTCAAATAGCTATAATTAGGGGTGATCCGATCACGATCGGCCGATCGTTATGCGCATCTCGTCAGTAAAGCCGGTTATCTAATCAGCGGTTAATTCCATCAGGTGCGTGATTTCACATAGAGCAGCTGTTACTACACAGAGCCGTTGTTAATAGAGAAGATGCGCAAATCACGTTAATTTTCAGCGTTTATTGGCGCATCTTCTCGGTTAACAACGGCTCTGTGTAGTAAAAGCTGCTCTATGTGAAATCACGCACCTGATGGAATTAACCGCTGATTAGAAAACCGGCTTTACTGACGAGATGCGCATTAACGATCGGCCGATCGTGATCGGAGCACCCCTAGCTATAATCTGAATTCTAAAAGCAACTTTAAGGCTCTGAAGTTAAAAATGTTTAATATCTGGTGGTGTAAGTGCATGGAAATCTCAAGCATGAATCTGATAAGGTAAATATTATTTTTATGAGCAACGGGGAAATTGTACCTTTGTTAAATGTTTTCCATTTTTTCTTTTTTCATTAACATTTTAAGTTCACAAAGTTGTTTACAACTGTTTTTATGATGGTAATCTAACAAGTAATAATGAATTACTGCAGTGGAAAAGGTTCTCTCTGTTGTTTCCCAGCACACCCCACTCACTCTCAGCTAAGGAAAACACATACCAGAAAGATGCTAATTCTTCTTTCCTGAATTAGCCATTAGCAAGGGGAAATTATGAAAGCCTGTTTTTTTTTTTTCCTGAATTTCTTGCAGAAGTCTGTTGGATCTTGACCAGATCATGGAAACATGTCAGTCAATAACATTAGAACTGCAACACAATGAGAAACAATACCCTCAGACACCCAAATAAAAGTGTGTAGATGCAACACACACCCGGCAGGTAACCACATACCATCTTCAGAAGTGATCAAGCATCTGAAATGAACCACCTTAGTAAAGTTCCTCTGCGAATTAAAAAGAAGTATGATTCTCAAACAATTCAACATTTGAATGGATTTCATATTATTGAATCACAATCAACTGCACACAGGGCCTCAAATTAACACTCACCATGCCCAAATAACTGTACAAATCATTGTAGGTGAGCATATTAAACATCGTGACATCGTCAGTTGGCCAGTGGTCTTTTTTGTAAATTCTAACAAGGTCTAAGAATGCAAAATGGTTTAGTGTGATATGGTTTATATTCAAATTGCAAGGCTGTCTTGCAACTTTTCCATCAAAATATAAATATTAGCATTGTAACTCGACTGTTATTATATAAAATAATAATAATAATAATTCACAGTTCATTTGTATTTTGGTGATATTATAATAGTTTGATTAAATAAAATAATAACATTTATTATAGCTGTGCATTTATTGAATGAGCACTGTTTGCACTTTGAATTTCCATTGTGTATGAAATGTGCTATATAAATAAACTTGCTTTGCCTTACTACTACTAATAATAACTAATAACTGCAATTAATGTAATGTAATGCATATAAATATTTTCCCCCAAAACTTGTTCTAACAGTTTTTAAACTAATGATGATCACATACAGGAGCAAATACTTAAACTAATAACAAAACATACAGTACTTACAGTAGCTGATTCAGAAGGGCTAGATTGTCGTATCAAAGTCAGATAGACCTCGAAACGGTCGTCCATAAAATGCGTTGCTGTACTGTTGTAAGTAATCATAAAGATTCCTAAATGCATCTACTTTTGGAAAGACAAATAAAATGCTTTTGCTTTCACTTTTGCCTAGATGAATCTCCCTGACATGGCTGCTTTAACACCAACTGCAGTTACTGAAACCATGCCTTCTTTCTTTGCATGAACATTTGAGTGGCATTCTGCAAATTTTTCCACATAGTGACGTAGACATGTGAGGGCGTGTTTGAATGAGCCGTTTTAGGGGGGCGTGGCAGAGTCTTAACTTTGATAAAGAATATCTCTTTGGATTTGAGACTTAGTCTTTGCAACTTTACAGATCTTCTTTATGCACCAAGAGCTTGTAACACTACAAAGAGAAAGGAAAAAATGAAATCGCATCATATGACCTCTTTAAATATTAAATGCAGGCAGCCCAATTAAAACATGCTACACTTAAATATTAACAAAAAAATAAATTAATAAATTAAAAGTGTGATTGTGTGTGTATAATAAGCTGGAAAATGAAACAGTTTTTGCAGTGGCTTTCCATGCTGGGAAAAAAAAAATCCTCTCTTTTAACTCCAGCAGATACTATATTGTTGGGAAGCAATTGGGATTAAATCCGAAGACTGAGGGGCGAATTCAGTGATGCGAAGGGCTTTCATTTCCACCCTGTTCTACATACCCCATGTGGCAAAAACATCAAAGCATCACACAGACAGCAGTAGTGCTGGCTCCTCAGTAAAGACATCCAATAAGGATGCTTCATTGGCAAGACTTTAAAGTTTTCTAAAAACGTGATCTCAGAGATGTATGAGATTGAATCTGAATACAGTTCTGCGCTTAAAATTCAAATTGATTTGCCAGCTCACTCACACATTGTTTGTCAAGTTCTTCAGAAAGAGGGAATTATAAAGTACATTCGTGTTAGATCGAAGCATATGATGCCTTTCTTACAACAATGCCATATATAAATAGTTATCGGGTAACACCTTTATTTTGTGATTACCTTCACTGCAGAACCCAACCAGAAAAGGGCAAAAGTGCAGAAGCACATGAGACCTCCTGTGGAGTTGTGACTGTTTGAGTGACTGTGCGGGAGTTTGGCCTCTGATGGCCATGACCTCCCATGACCAACAGGTGTTTCTTTCAGTTCTTCAGCCAATTAGTGCTTGTGGGTATGCAAGACTGGCTCTGCTCATTAGGGTTTCCACGAAAGGAAAATGCAGAGATATGCTGAAGGTTTTTCTTTTGTAAAAAACAATTTCTCTTTAGTGTCCATGCTAGTTTTAATCAAAGGCTTAATTGGGTTGTTTTGACCACCAGAGAGGATCCCAACATGAAAGGACATCTTGTCTCATTTAGATAGAATCAAAGTGGTAAGGGCTCCAGCTATTGCGATGAAGACACTGGCTTTATTTTTTTCACAGTGGGGATCTGCTGGAATTTTAGAGAGAATGTTATGGGTTCAATACAAGTCAGTGTTATCTGAGATACTAATATTGTTTTTGCAAATATTCTGAATTAATTTGTATCTGTTTCATTTGAAAGTTTTAGTAATTTTGGTGTGTGTGAGTTTTATTGGTTTTTATGTTAATTTTTAGTTTAATATAATTACAGCAACTTGATAATATAGGCCCAGAAATAAATACACACTGGATACATGCTATTTATGCAGTGTGAATCATGATAGAGAATACTTAAAATCTTGACTGTCTTGGGTAACAATTCAGTAACTGGATAAAATCTTTTTGAAAGATTTTAATATCCATTTTGAACCACACAAATCATTGTAATCAATAAAACAGGAAGTGTGTGAAACAAGGCTGATCAGCGATCTATAGAGCACTCAATTTCTCCCTCTCCCATTACGCCTGTTCACACAACCAGTCGGTGAAATTTTCTGGTGAGCCGACGCTGTCATGGAAATATGGCACACGGCATCCTACATAAATCAGTTCCAGCCTGGAGCTTAAAGAAGCATTAATGCAGCTGTAATCTTGCGTTTGAGGTTGAGGCAGGTTTTTGAATGAGACTTTGTAATGTTTAGGCTTTTGGAGATTACTCACGGTGGCACATGACAGAAATAAAAAATAAAAAATCTTCATCAGCTCAGAAGTGGACAAATCTTGTATTGCCTGGGATTAGATGCAAATTGTTAGCTAGCTAGACAGAATGATAGAGAGATACTGCTATCTTATACAGGTATGTGTAAAGCGGGTCCTATTAAACTTTTTAAACCCTTTTGTCAGTGGTGTTCACCTCAAATCATTTGTGACCTTTTTTTCACAAAAGGGAGCAAGCATCTGCTCCCCCGTCCTAAAGGTCAGAAGCACTGTGCCCTCACAAGCATCATTAAGTGCCACCAGAGAATACACATGAACGCCATCAATGTTTGGAAATGCAAGAACTTGACTTGAGATTTATGAAATGATATGCAACAGGAAATAAACTAAATCAGAAAGCAAACCGAAGGCTATTTCCACAAATTACATTTAAAAGTCTGACAGCATGGTGTGGCAAATGTCTAATATTTCATAATAACATTCATTATAATACTATAATATATTAATTATAATTAAAATATATATATTTTTTGCAATCTATATATACACCACCATCCAAAGGTCAGAACAATATATTTTTTTTTAATGTAAACTCTTTTTAATTAAAATATGATTTAAAAATAAATAAATTATATATATATATATAATTATTAACGTTTTCAGGCTATTGTGATTAAAGGAACAGCATGTATTTGAATACATGCATTTCTATCCATCCATATCTGACCCTAATATATATAGTACATAATTTTTGAAAAGAACATTTAAAATTTTAATGAAAATGAATGTGTCCTTTCACTTAAACCTGACAATCAATAAAAATAAAAAGTAAAAACTGACTGACCTTAACGTCTTACTTCTCTATGCTTACTTGAATAGCTTCTGATACTTTGTATTTGCCAATAAATAAATAAATAAATAAAGAGAGAGAGAGAGGAAACAAAGCCACCTTGCAGTGGCCTAAAAGAAAAACAAGCATTGTAGGATTTATTGCTTTCATTGCTCCAGAAGATAATTATCATTCGTTTCCTATTTTTTGTGGCTCAGTGGACCCATATATTAGCAACTGAGCTCAACAGCATTTAAAAGTCTGGCTCATCAATGTCAAATGAATTAATCAAGTTTCCCCAATTATCCAAAAGCACGCCGATTTATACGATAACATTTATATTACGATTAAAAGCAGCACTCGGCCGTTCATTCAGGGAATAAAAATCAAGGGAATGCCCGAGCCACACAGATCAGAGATTAGAATGCAATTTACAGCATCACTGATCCGGATGCAGTCAAAGCATCCAAAGTCCTCAAGCACGGGTTGAAAAACATTTCCTACTTTGTTGTGGTAGAGTGATATCAATATATCAGAAGCCCCTCATTCTCTTCAGAACGCCCTAAAATAACGATTATCCCCATGATCTTCACCCCGCACACTAGCAGAGCAGCGGCGGTAGACTCCCACTTAGAGTGCGAATGATCTCATTTTCAGATCTGCCTGAAGATGGATGAGTAGTCATTATAACACAACGACTATCTCTCTACCTTTCCATCCCCTTCCTGGAGTAAATTAAGGTAGCCCACACTGTACTGTCGGAGCCTGCTTTCCATACATTTCACAAAGGTCTCATCATTATACACCATGACCAGCTCCCACACTAATGCCTCTTGACATTTGCCGTGAGGATGTTTAATGACGAGTAGATGTGATGTCTTAAATCACCGTCCATCTTTAGCCCCCACCAGATGGCTCTCTTTCATATACGTCCTTTCTGACATACTGAAAAATGCTGGTTAACGTAATGGAGCTCTGCACCTCTCAAAGAAGCTTAGCCATTGCTAATTACTTCCATCCACGGTTTCAAAAAAATTCAAGCAAGAAAAAAAGAATCCCCCTGTGATTTTCAGCTCAGAGTAGCTAAATAGGGAGTTTAATTTAAAAGTGATAAAAGTGATAGTATAAGACAACTTAGTGAGCCACCTATGAATATTCTGGTGAAAAGTGTGACTCTGTGGTGCTATTAAAAACATCGCGCTGTTTGAACATCAAGACCAAGCATGTCTAATACTTGGATTAAGCTTTCAGTTAGAATTCCCATTTATCTTAATGGCAGTTGGCATCAAAAGAATGGCAACAATTTTGAGCAACTACCAAATCAAAATTCATCCTAAAATGGCTGTTGCTGCCAATTGTCCTCCGAACATAAACATCTTAGAAACCTCTTATTTAATTTTGTACACAATCAAGCATGGAGCTTTGCCGCAAAGCACTGGCAAGATGAATGACTAGGAATGTGTCTGTAAAAAAATAACAAGGGGATATTTTAATGATTTATTATTAATAAACTAGTGTTTTCTGAATAAATGTCCGCTGCAGTGTTGAAGTTCTCTCAAATAGTATGCACACTCTTGAGTGCCCAGTTTCAAGTTGATAACAGACTACAAAGCAATAAACACAAAGACAAAAATGGTGTAATTTGGGAATATAAACCGCCAGAAAGCTGCCTATTGCATGTTCTTCTGATTAGATAATGACATTTTACTGGACTCTCATCACATCACCTTCAAGAGAAGCTAATGGTGCCCTTTTGCGCTCTGAATGGAGAAAGATTTCACACATCTGAGGCTGGTGAAGGGACGGGCACCTTATGATTTGCAAAGCTGATAAAAGAAGATGAGCTTTCTTCCAGCAGGGAAAACAACAAAGAGCTGTGTTACAAGAAAACAGAGAGGGCTCAAGTTCCTCTCTCGCTCTTACCAGAGGAAACAAATGCAGATCTCTTAGGACTGACAGAGCTTTAACCAATGTCTGTCTCTGACCTCACCTCTTAACGTCCATTCATACTTCTTTAGACTACAGACGGAGTGACAGGGTGCAGTAAACATCAAATATAACAAAAGTAAACACCATTCAGCTATAGCAGCAACACACACTCAATACATTATATGTTAGATTTTTTTTTTTCTTCAAAGAATATTTGTATATGAGAAACCAGTTTATATAATTTCAACATAACAAATAAAACACAGATTTAAATTAAAAGACTAGGTTTTTTACATATTACATGTGTACTTCAGAACAAACTAATTACTAATATATATCTATATATATATAAATATGGGCAGTGAACTGTTCTTCTGCTCTATAACAAGTAATGCAAACTACTTTTTACTTATTTTGTTTTTAATTTTTATTCATACAGACTTTATGAGCTCAAATTGATTAGAGAGACTACATGGAATATTTGTACCTTTTAGATAAATAAATTAATAGTCAAATAAATAAAAATGACACATCACCATTTTAAATGAACTTTGAAGTGTTAAAAAATTTAAAAAGATTACCAGTCACAAAACAGATATACTTGATTAAAAAAAAGAAGAAAAAAAGTATTAAAAAAAACCTTTAAAAAACAACAGTCCACGTAACACATCAACAGCCTATATATGTATACGTCAAAATTATAAATTGTTATAACTTCAAAACAATGAATACATATTTAACAGAATGACACAACAGGCAAAACTTTAGAAAAGGTGAAAAATTTTCAACCTCACAAAAGAAGCATTATGGTGCTCTATCTGTACAAAAGTGTCAAGCAGAAATGGGTAAAAATCTTCAGAAATGTGTTTATGAATTTTCATTGCATAACAGCAATTCTTTTAGAATCCATTATAATTGGGTTTCACTTGTAGTAGCATTAAGTGTTGCAAGGAAATGAAATCTCGGTGTGTCAGACCTCTGAGTCACGTCTCTAAAAGATCAGATAAATGGAAAAGAGAGACTATTAGCCTGATTTAATACTTGGAGGAGAATGTCACATCAGTACAAAGCATATGCAGCAAGAACTGGCAATGCAAGTAAATTTAAGGTGTCTCTATAGCACAAGTTTAGTTGCTTTTATCCTTTTGGATACATGTAGACATAGGCCGAGGGTGAACCAGCTCCAGGGTAGGGCTAAAAACAGTCAAATGTATTAAACATCATAAACCCGTCTTTTTTAGGCAAGAACCAGACATGAGTGTTGTATAGCCTAAAGAAAATGTTTAATGGGACTGAATTTGTATTTAATGTGATTACAATTGAATGAAAATGTTGGAAATCTATAATTATATAACGTGTCCTTTCTACGATTATTCAAACAGCAAATACATTAAAGTGACATTATCACTAACATTGATTTATCATGTGTTTAGGCACTCTCAAAAAAACAAAACTATTGTTATAATCACTGATGCTGTATACACTGTGAAATGAATCTCTTACTTACATTTTAGGCCTACATAGTACTGTACTACACACATCTTCCCTTTGTTGTTTATGATGAGGAAATTCACCATTGCATTCCTAAGCTCAACAGAATTGTGTGTGATTGGTTAAAATGTGCAATATTGTAAAAACGGCTAAAATGAAAATGGTGCAACGTGAGCAGATCTTAATTTAATGCTGCAATCGACACTGTCTATTTATATTTAGTTTGTTAGCAACAGATGATATATATTATATTTGTTGGTGCAGTGCAATTTAGTGGCATTTTTACCCCAAGTCCCCGTGGCTAGGGGGAGGTAAAGTCTTCCTCAGCCTTACACACGTTCCGCCTGCATGTAGATGTATGAAGAACTGTCTCAGTTTATTACAAAATGGCTTTATAATAAAGCGAGAGTTCACCCAAAAATGAACATGTTGTCATTATCCACCCTTATGTTGTTTCAAACTTCGATGACTTTCTTTTGTGGAAAACAAAGTAAGAAAAAACACAAAATGCAATGAAAGTCATTTGAGGCATACAGGTTTGGAAATAAATGAAGATGAATAAATTCTGTAATAATTTTTTTTTTTTTTTTTTTTTTGGTTAACTATCCTTTTAATGGCATTTTTTTGTGGTGCCTTCTTCAGTGCTGTTTTTTTTTTTCTTTTAACACGACTGCAATAATGTTGGCAGCTAATATTTAACAATTAGCACACATTTTACAGCAATTCAGCTGTTGCACAAATCTAACTTAAATTCAATTCTTAATGTAAAATTCATAATGAATATTGATTTATAATGTAAAATTCATACTGCATATTGATTTATTCCTTCCTGGTAATGAGCAAAATGAATCTCCTGATATCAGTTTTTCTCCTAAAAATTGACCACAGCACTGGTCTGGAAACCTTATAATGAAATCTTCCTCATAACAGCCCAGAAAGAGGGCTTAGATTTTTCTCCTTTCCTATTTGTACTGAGACAATCTGTGGGTTTAAGCACTAGCTGCAGATGTTTGAGTGGACTTGTTTTCTTCCCTATCAGCGGATCTTTATTTGAGTAATCATGTTTTCCCTCCCGTCGACTTGCACTCAGGCCTGCAGCAGCCAGAAAAGGCAGCCAAGCACCTGCTCTGGTCTTCACTCCCACACGCCGGGGGAAGACATATGGTCATGCCTTTTTGCTGCTGGTTGCATGATCAACCACTGGAACTGCGTAGACTTTCTCTCAGTGTAGCCAGCTTAGATACATTAAAGTCAAAACTATGACGCTCTGGGCTGAGTAAAATTATTCCACGACGTCGGGTCATTTACTAAAAACAGGCCAGTGTCCATAAATTCACTGGGTGGAAAGAGAACGAAAGGCGAATGGGAAAACTTGCCAGTGTGAGGATAGTTCAATAAAATGGATCATTAACAAACCAGTTTCCCCCTTCAGCAAATATAATTTGTATGTATTTACAATGTCCACAGCATAATATCTTTCCGTATGTTAGCTAAATGTATGTAAACCGAATTTCAAGTTTAGGACTGATAATCAATAAAAGAAAATTGCAATCAACAGTGTGAAATGGTTTTATGAAGCATACTTCCTCCTTATGATAGATAAATCAATAATTAGGGGTGCTTGCTATGATAAAGCTTTTCACTGTCTGACATTTCTAATAGAGAGTAGTAGAGAAGCTGTTTAGAGTTCAGATTATATGCGTATGTGAAGTTTTCAGATCCATTTTAGGCACTGAAATATTTAAAGTTAATATTTAAGCACTATTTATGCTAAATGTGCCATGCATTATTATGTCTGAAATTATTAATTTACAGTTATTACATAATTATTTCAATTAATTAGCCCAATGCTCAATGCTTTTCCTTCAAACATTTGCCATAAATAAGTAGAGGATAATGTGCATCTGCCAATAATAATAAAAAAAAAGACAATTGGGGATGAAATGTGACAACCCTGGACAACCATATATGAATATCAGAGAGGGTATAAATCATTGCTATTACTATTTCTCTTACTTACAGTTTTTCAAAAACTCAAAAACTCAAAAAAAAAAAGAAAAAAAAGAAGAAGAAAAAAGAAAAGAAAAGAAAAACCTGAAAGAATGCCATAGCCTCTTACAAATTCTCCACAACACTCTAGAATCCAACAACCATCCAAAACAACCACGTCCAAGCAACCCCTCAGCAACACACTAAAACTACAAAGCAATGTTCTGGGAACTTTCAGACAAAATCCTAAGCATCCACCTAGGGTCGTCTGTAAAGTACCAGTGCAGAAAATATGTTTGAAGCAGCACTATACAACCTGGTAACGTCCTGAGGTTAAAATTTCATGGTATATTCAATATGGCAACAAATGTGTTTGAAGGCCATCTAAAGAAATAACCTTGAATAGTGGGAAAGCTGCGGAAAGAGAGCAGATATTTAGAAGACCAGTGTCAATGGCCAAACATCCCACATTCGCTATTCAACATGGAAGACTCCCTTCTCAGAAATGCATCGCCATTTTATCAAAATGACATTATTCAAATCTGCTAGTTTTCACATAACGGGACTTGCTAAATCATTCAGACATAAAAACAGAGTATTCAAGAGAATACGAAAGCATGCACATGATGTAGATCTATGACCATCACACTCTATTTGTCTGCCTGGAAACATTCTGACTGTCAGCTGTGATTTGTGTCAGTATTTAAAGTGCTTTCCAAACTCAGACTATGAAATTGCCACATCAGATTATTATCATTAACAAAGAGAGTGTGTAAGTTAAAACCGAACATCATTCTTATTGCTGTGATCTGTCAAGCCTCAGAGCATTAGTTAGGTACGCACTTGCCATTATTCACTTTCGAAGTTTCTGTGAACGTCAGCCTTCAATATCACTTTGCCGCACTCCTTGACAACTTTGTTTGTTTTTACATTCTTGTCACACGTACGCCAACAAAGAAAGGGTAGACAGACAAAGAGTTACAGCCAAATATCCACCAGGTGCTCCTGTATGATTGGAGTGGCACAAGCAGCTCTGCACCTACACTAGGACAGAACGCTGCGGCTCAACCTACAAAAACCCTCCTCCATAATCTCTCTGTCCTCCGTCACTCCTCCAAACAAGGTGGAATTTAGAGATTTGACGGTTAAACAAAATGAGGTGTGAAACCAACCCCACAATCGCTGGAAAACTTGGAAGTCATTAAAAAGAACAAGAGTTGCTTGTGGTGAAGACTGGTCATTATGTAAGGCGTGCAAACAAAAGGAAACCCCTTCGTCTCAGTTCAACTATTGGCAACACAATTAGCCCTGGGTACTGGATTTATACCACTGCAAACCTACATCATTGAACTGAAAAG
The DNA here is from genome assembly GCF_023724105.1 of Carassius gibelio. Classification (NCBI taxonomy): domain Eukaryota; kingdom Metazoa; phylum Chordata; class Actinopteri; order Cypriniformes; family Cyprinidae; genus Carassius; species Carassius gibelio. The sequence goes on from NC_068387.1 coordinate 19,423,781, forward strand.
CAATCCTTGAATTCTTTAGAACACCAAGAGTTGCACAAATTAATTTGTGTTAAAGTAATGCAGTAATATTTTTGGAGTTGTTATAGGGCTTAAATTAATGGTGTGGCATAAAATAATCACACATTTACTAACCCTCCTGTCAAACCTTATGATTTTATTTAAACAGTTCATTAAAGCAGTCCAAATGACTATTAAGGTGAGAAAAACACTTAAACTGAAGAAAGAAGCTACATTTAAATTGTTATTACCTGAACATCTTGCCTTGAGAGTTGACTGAATCAGTTTTCTGATTCAGACTGATTTCTCCTTGTGTATTCTATAGGGGGGAAATGTTTTTTTTATTTATTTTTTTTTACAATATCGGGGTGAACAAATGATAAAAATGTTTCACTTTTAGGGTACCTAAACCTGTAAATAGCATTCAGCTTTATTTTATCCCACAGACATATAGTTCATGCTGAAAGAGTCTTTGAAATATTATATTTTTCTGACCCCACAGTAAATCCATTCAAGTAAAAGCTTTTCTGTTTGACATTGGAACATTATTTATCAAAAAAATATCTTCCTCAAGATTTGAATACTGTCTCACTTAAGCCATTGGTGTATTCTGTGCTGATTTTTATGAATTCATAGGTTTATAAAGCAAATGGATAAAGTTGACAGTTGTGACTCATTGTCCATAATTAAGGTTCCTGAACCTGAGGTGAATTGCAGAGTTCCCACAAATGAGTGAATAAAGATGGAAAGCTGTAGTGGAGGTGGGGTGAAGTATAGTCTATTTATTAAGTGGCTTACTTTTCATTTAAGATACTTTAATAACACACGGCCTTGAGTATCTCTGCAGCCTACCTACCAACAGAACAAGAGCCAAATTCAATAGATTTTTTTAAAATGCATCTTAATTTGTGTATATTGTCATTATCAATTTATATGTTTACTACCATAGCAACAACATGCTTACTCACACCTTACTGTTAATGACTGAGGACACCTCCATCTAATGAAGGACACACTTATGAGAAGGCATAGTCCATGATGATGTCACAACTGCAAATCTGAAATTACAGTTTAATTGGGTACAATAAAAGTTGCTCTTGTAACAGAGTTTTTAATATTACCAAGCAATGGTAATATTTGGTAATCTCCACTTACACTTTTGTTGACTTGATCAAAAGTGACAGTACACACAAATAATAATTACAAAATAATGCTAATTAAATAAATGACATTAATATTTACAATCATACCAACCCCAAACTTGAAAATAAAATATAATAAAATCATTGAGGTATATACACATCACGTAGAAAGCAAATACATATAAACAACACATTAAAAATGTATATGCAATCCTACTTTGTTTAGTCTTTGTTTAGTATCATGCAGAATGTAAGATTGTATGCAATCTTATCAGTTGCTGTGTTGACAAAATGTAAATGGTTCCAAGAATACACACACACACACAAAATACATTTATGAATTAATTCTAGCTCACAGTTGGAACATAATATCAGAAGTATTTCAATCCACATATCAATGAATACAATAAACAAAAACTCAGGCAAGAGAAAGCTATTTATCAAACATCATACACTTGTAACTAATCACATGCATAATTTATAAAAAACATCACTTTTTCTGAAAACAATACAGTACATGTGCATGTTTTATGTATTTGATAACATAGATTCACTAAGCTCTGTTGTGATGAAGAACACTTCTGTAAGTTATATGAAATATTGCTCATCTGATCAAGACTAAATTTGACCTGATTTCATTGTCAGTCATGAAAGAATAATCATTCTTTGTCTTTTTAGCAGAATGTCGCAATCAATGAGTCAACAGCTAATAGCCAAAAGCGTTGCCATGAGTTAATTACGAAGGGAATGAGATTACAACAACCTTGAAGCTAATGTGTTTCCAAACTGTAATTTGTCACTGCAGTTTCACCTCATGTAAAATGTTATTTTGATACAATGTTCAACCATGAATGTTGTCCTGGCCCCTTTACCTCAATGACAGCCACTGAACAACATACTTCAGAATGACTATAGTGTGTGCCAGTGTGAGCTCCACACTTCATCACTTGCATGACAGATAGAGGCACTCTGAATGTCTTTCCACACACACACACACACACACACGCACATGCACACACACACACACACACACACACACACACACACACACACACACACACACACACACACACACACACACACACACACACACACACACACACACACACACACACACACACACACACACACACACACACAGACTAACTGCTGTAATGCTCCTGGTGGCTCACTTCTCATTCTGACAAGATGCTAGACAGCATACTCTATATCGCCTCTCAGTAGGATTAGCAGCAGCTGTAATACCATGGATGACACAAGTCAGAGAATTTTTCAACTTCAGAATTAGCCCCTTAGCATCTATACTCAACTCAATGACAATTTAAAAATAAAAATGACCTGGATACATTTTTTTATGTCTCTCAACTGCGATATACTTCTCAGACAAAAGGTTATTTGAAAGCTGTAAATTATCGGATCAAAAAAGCTAGCAGAATTGACTGTGAAGTTTATATTGCGCGTTGGTTCGTCCTATAGACATTATAGATGGTCCCGACATGCCCGAGGGGCCATTAGATGATCTATAATATGCAAGCATCTCATAACTTCAGACACTTGGACATTTCTCATCCAGTCTATACTGGAAGCAGGCAGCGAAATGCAATTAAAATAGATCAGTCCCATAATATTTAATGAATATGGGTCCACTTCATTGCACTGTGACGCGCTGCTTACTTTCAGGGTAAAGTGAGCATATCACAACTTGTTCCATTCAGACGTACAAGGACCTTAACATTTAACACAGAAACCACATTATTAAAATACTGTGTATATGATAAATCACACTACACAAAGCAACAGCATAAGCCAAGGCACTATTTTGTATTACATTACAAATACAAGTCGTATTGTCTCTTCTGTAACATGACCATTTCTACTTAATCTGGCAACATAAACTCAATTTTTTTTACTCTTGGGAAAAGTATAAAAACCCAGTGCGCAGATGTAAGGCCCCAAAATCCCACTATTTCACTAGCTGTAGTAATTTTGTATCTACCGCTATATGTTTTACATCACATTGCAGTGTCCTACTTTTACCCAGAGATGCATTTAAACCACCATGTGGCTAAATGCTGCTTTTATCTTGTATATCTTTGTTGTGATTGACAGGTATATGTGAATGTGCATCTGCTGGAGTTTGGGAATACAGCCTAGGCCAGATGTGACCTGCTGTTCGGTGTACAGAAAGCAAGCACAGCAGACACCATCAACCATCTGCCGGTGCAAAATATCACCAGTCTGAACGTATGTCTTTGCCATTTTCGGCCCCCATAGAGACAAGATGTTACAACATTCAGAAATAGATTGTTTCCACATGAAACCTGGAACAACAGTCTGTATAAAACGGGCTTATTCCAGGAAATATAAATGTATTATGTAAGTGTGCATGTATGTATTAGGCCACAGAAAAAAAAAAAAAAAGTCAATTTAAGCAAATTTTAACTTGGAAACTTTTCTTCAACACTGATCAGAAGAAGAAGAAATGTTTCTTGCATACCATATCAGCATATTAGAATGATTTCTGAAGGATCATGTGACACAGAAGCCTGGAGTAATGATGCTGAAAATTCAGCTTTGTCACAACAGGAATAAATGCATTTTATTCCTCAAATGAGACAGATTTTAAAAGTCCTTACACTTTGAGAAACCAAACGCTATCCATGAATCCATTCAGATAATGACAAGTTATACCTGGCTATTAGCAGTTCTCAGGCAAATGTAGTGACCTCTCAGATTGAGTTTATTGGCTCTGAGTACATGTGTGCACCTTGAAGTTTTTCCCATTGTGCTCTTCTGTTGCTCTTGAAAAGCACCAGCCCATCTCTAGTGGATAAACCTCCATCTGCTGAAGGCCGTGGCAGTGCTTAAAAAGTGAACCTCACCTGCCTGCCCTCTGATGGAGTCTTATTACCGCCTCAATTATTCAAATCCTCCAGCTGTGCAAAAATGTCATGCGCATTATTTTCAGTTAATTTCATTTCAAAGTTCCATTAGAGATGGATCCTGCTGTTCTTTAGCATGTGTGCGAGAACTCGAGGTGAAGCAGAACTCATTACTGTCCACTCCTGCAATGCCAAATAGATGCAGACATGCTTTTACATTTTATAAATAGTAAAGACAAGCAGCATGTTAGATCTCCATTAAACAAACATTTCTATATGTAAACATAAAATCAAGACATCATCACAATGTTCAAATTATCATACGGAATAGAGAGGGGTATCCTTCAACATTCAATGCAACCTTGCTGAATAAAATTATTAATTTCTTTCAAACTTTTAAATGGTATTGTTTATATACATTTATTATTATTATTATTTATTTATTATTTATTTTGTAAAAGTATATATAAATTAGTGTTTGATTTCCTTAAAAAAATATTTTTATGTTCCCCCGTGATTCAACTTTTTGCTATATTAATTAGTATTTGTATTTATATTTTCATGGCCATAGACAATTCTAATTTCAGTAGATGGCAGGAATCTTCACATATAATTATGTTTATTAGTTTTACCATTATCTCCATTTTTTTTGTTTGTACAGGACAACTTAAATTAAAAAGTGGCACATCTTACCCCACTCTCCCCTGACACAGAAACATTGCTCTTCCCATAAGTCACTCTGTGCTGTGAGAAACTTTAAAACCCACTGGCTCTGTGGCACATAAGCTCTGCCTCAAACTTCCAGTAGCACAGCGTTCCTTCAGACCATGTACTGTATTTAACCTCATCAAGACTGAGGGAAAATCTGATCACTGCAGCTGAGAAGAAACCACCCAGCCTACAGGGCAAAGAGACTATGCCCTTCAGACAGTTGACGTCTTGCTGATCACACGTTTTCTATCATCATGCGGTTTGGCGCACACTTATACCAGAGACATGACAGAGATAGATCCATCCATCAGAGCAGCCACAGCCCACACCTTTGCCCCTTCATTGCCACACAACAGAGGTGGGTGAAAAATGATAAACCATGATCTGCTGTGAACTGTTTCAGACATTTCGCACCCACACTCAGTCAAAAATGACCAACAGACTGAACTGCACCCTACACATACAGTATGTTAAGCTGTGGTGAAGATAAAACTAAATATGCTGAGACTGAAAAAAAAGAAAGAAAAAAAATGTTATCAGGGCTCCTACTGCAACTAAATGGTCCATTTGCAACCTTTTTTCCTGCCAGGGAAACTACGTTTTGTTAGAGGTCACACTGGTGCCAATAGTGCTGGTGCCAATTTTACTAACGGATAAGCTCTGCCATTTCTATTGTGTATAAAATCATTAATTGGCAAACAACTCAAAAGCAGAGCAAAACAGGGCTACAAATTTGAATCCGACCATACCGACCAATTATCAGCTCTGTCCAAAAGACAGCACAGCATGATCTTTGAGCAAATGTACGGAGACTGGGAAGGGACCTGTTCAGTTCACTTGGTTTTGTCACATAGTAACATAGTTAGTTGTGGGAACTTCACAGTATGTTGAGGCCATAACATATTAACTTGTGGGAACATGATAATACATTCAAATATTAAATTAAGATAATACGGTTAAGAAAAGTTACTGATGTGGCTGGTAACTGGTAAATTCCTGTCTGTAGTCATTAATCTGACACCATATAGCATATCTGTAATTTAGATTGACCGTGGGTTGACCGCATCTCTAGATCATTTCCCTGCAGAGTTGAGTTTAAAGTGTTTAAAATCAAGTGTAGCTGTTTAATGGATTCTCACACATTACAGTACATCTTCAGGAGAGAAACAAGGATTGAGGGTAGGGAATGAGGGCCCGCACATTAATGTTGTAGGCTATAATGGGTTCAACCACTATTACTCAGAATAAATCAGAATAAATCTGAGAAACAATCACCCAAAACACAGTTTTATACTTTGAATTTACAGCACAGAGAACTTCCCAACACTAGTTAATAAGGAAGATTAGTGGGTGCAAATGTTAAATATTCATGAACTGCATATACACAGAGAACAGTAATACAGAATCAAGGGAATATCAGTTGGAAATATTCAAAATTCAAGTGTCTGCCAACAAGTAAAAAAAAAAAAAAAAAAAAAAACACCACACAGTAATATATATAAAAATATCATATCGTATCATATCGTAAACGAACCGTTTAAAGCGATTCAGTTCGATTTGGTGAACTGGTTCAAAAAGATCCGGTTACATCAAATGATTCATTCGCGAACCGGATATCACAAACTGCTTTGTTTTGAACTATCTCTCACAACAGACACGGAAGAGAAAACAATGCTGAATAAAGTCATAGTTTTTGCTAATTTTGGACCAAAATGTATTTTTGAAATGCTTCAAAAAAATTCTAACTAACCCTCTGATGTCATATGGACTACTTTGATGATGTTTTTCTTATCTTTCTGGACATGGACAGTATACCGTACACACAGCTTCAATGGAGGGACTGAGAGCTCTCGGACTAAATCTAAAATATCTTAAACTGTGTTCCAAAGATAAACGGAGATCTCACGGGTTTGGAACGACATGAGGGTGAGTTATTAATTACAGAATTGTGATTATTGGGTGAACTAACCCTTTAACCAACTAATACTAGCACTTACCTTTTCTTTCATAACTTTCATAACATAACATTTTTCTATCATATTCTTAAAAAAATAATAATAAAAAATAACACCAACCAACCTGGCAACATGTTCTAACTGTAATTCAGTAAGTGTTTCAATTCACTCACAGGGTTCCAATGGAGACAAGGCAATGTCAAGTTTCCAGTGGTTTTCTGTCTGACTGTTTATTGAATAAATTAGGAAATTACAATGCTATATCTATCTAGATTTTACTTCTCTGGGGCCACATAGCAGACATAGCAGCAATTGACAGAAAATGGGCACTAGCCCATGAGCACTAGAGACTGCCGATCAGCATTGATTACAGCAGAACACATTCAGTCACAGGCTAAAATAGGGCATTCAGGGGTTCACATAACATTTGCAAATTATAATGCTAATGATAAATCAACAGACTTGTTTTAGATGCTAAAAAGTGATTATTTATGGTGTACTATCTTAATTAAATCATCTAGAAAATGAGAGATCAAAACAAAGAATTTCATTAGCATTAATGATCACTGCCCCTCCAAATGGCCTGACTTTAACCATAGGAAATGTGCATCATTAGAATTCTCAGTCCATTCTATTGACCTCACTTCAAGGGATCCATTCTTACAAGCTTAAAAGCATAACAATTTCCAGTGTGAATCAGGGAGTAATCAATGCCAGTCATTTGTAGTTGGTCAACCTTACGGAGTGATAAAAGAGCTTTGTGGGCATTAAAGGCCTCTAAAGAAGAAATATAGATCAGAGTCTCGCTGAGGGGTCTCATTTCCTTGCAATGCCGGACTTTAAGCAGCTCGCCACGTTTATCAGTCTGACAGACGTGGCATTATGGCTCAAAGACGGCTGTTCTCCCTGCAAAGTCAACACTGTGAACCAAGCAAAGCACTGCAGGGATAAAAATTAGAGGAAGGATACATCCATAAAGAAAGCAAAAATTAACATTTAAACAAACAAACAAGTTCTGATCTACAGTGTAGTTCAGAGAACAGCATGTAACTGAGAAAATATTTGTCATGTGCTTGCTCTGACCATGGCCAACCATCTCTCGTCTGCTCACAGTGGGATACATATGTATTCAATGTGCAAGTATGAGGGTATGTATATTATGTTGGATTTAAGGAATTTGGCACATTTCTCTTTAGCTCAGTCTTTCAAACTGCATTGGCTTTATCGGCTTGGCAGTAGAGATCTCGATGTGAGCTGTCAAGAGAAATGCTGCAGCATTTCTTAATGCTTCAGCAAGTAAATGTTGTTTACAACCAATTAATTTAATGAATTCTGAGATTAAAAAAAAAAAAAGAAAAAGAAGGAAGGAAGATATCAAAACTTTCATGATACCAGTATTATGTCAATATACTACGGGTTCAAGAAATAAAAGAATTTGAGTTTCAGGGCTGTACTAAAAAAAGTTGTAGAGAGCAGGCAAATACATCCTGTTAGTTGGATGGATGGATGATTGTAAAGAAAGAAATAAAGAAAGAACTTTATGTAAACAAAATGTGGTAAAATGGAGGAGAGAACAAGAAAAACCTCATATTTTTTTTTTGACATCAAAAGCTATGAATCCAATATACTGTGTATATATATATATATATATATATATATATATATATATATATATATATATATATATATATATATATATATATATATATATATATATTTTATTATTAAGATGGACATAGCAAAATGAACTGAACAAAAATATTAACAATTCATATCCAGTCTATATAAAATAACTAATTTTGCAGTTAGTAAAAACTGTGTCCTTAGCTAAGTGCTAGCATAGTAGCGCTGCACACTATACAGTGAGTGAGTGCACACAATGAGACGGGAGAGGTACCTATCAACTCGCCTAAGTTGAGGGAAGAAGATAGTGGAATATGAAAAAAAAAAATGGTGGCGTTTTCCTTTAAAACTACAAGACCAAATGTGAGGCTGGCACTTCAGATAACTGTTATCTGCAATACTGCAAAAAGATGACTGATATTTTAGACAGATAAAGGAAAAACTGTACCATGTCTTCCATCCTTATAACCCATAATCAGAATAAAGGCATATTAGAAATTGCCTTGCAGACGTCCCAGATGGAGGTTCTAGAATATGCATGTGTTAAATTGTGGCTGATGTCATTTCTTAAAATGTTAAGGGTTCCTAACTGTGGATGCAGATTAGAGAGTTTTTTGCAAGGAACTCGCAAGGGTGCTGCCAGCTTTTCTTAACAGCTGCAAAGCAGATGTTTTAGCGTATCCCCAGATACACATAAAAAGATCAGCACAGCTTTGGATGGTGTATACATTGAATTCTCAAACCCCACTCCTGGCCAAGCGTATTAGCAAGCCAGTGTTATCTCCTGGGATGCAGGAGATGCAGACACTGATCTCCCTGTCCTCTTCATGTACTTAACTAAGGCTGTGGGTCCAAGGTTAAGACATCCTGGCCAACGTTTCATACACATTTAAGTTGGCATGCACCAAAACCTTGTGTTACAATTTTCTATCCGCTTAGAAAATTGTAACATTTTATTTTGTGTCACCATACTTACTCGTGTAACTACTCATGTAACCCTCTTTAAATTGGGAAAATATGTAAGTGTTTGGTGGCTTCTAAATTAATTCCCGGATTTTAAGGAATGAATGGTGCTAAGCTAAGTGCTAGCATAGTAGCGCTGCACACTATACAGTGAGTGAGTGCACACAATGAGACGGGAGAGGTACCTATCAACTCGCCTAAGTTGAGGGAAGAAGATAGTGGAATATGAAAAAAAAAAATGGTGGCGTTTTCCTTTAAAACTACAAGACCAAATGTGAGGCTGGCACTTCAGATAACTGTTATCTGCAATACTGCAAAAAGATGACTGATATTTTAGACAGATAAAGGAAAAACTGTACCATGTCTTCCATCCTTATAACCCATAATCAGAATAAAGGCATATTAGAAATTGCCTTGCAGACGTCCCAGATGGAGGTTCTAGAATATGCATGTGTTAAATTGTGGCTGATGTCATTTCTTAAAATGTTAAGGGTTCCTAACTGTGGATGCAGATTAGAGAGTTTTTTGCAAGGAACTCGCAAGGGTGCTGCCAGCTTTTCTTAACAGCTGCAAAGCAGATGTTTTAGCGTATCCCCAGATACACATAAAAAGATCAGCACAGCTTTGGATGGTGTATACATTGAATTCTCAAACCCCACTCCTGGCCAAGCGTATTAGCAAGCCAGTGTTATCTCCTGGGATGCAGGAGATGCAGACACTGATCTCCCTGTCCTCTTCATGTACTTAACTAAGGCTGTGGGTCCAAGGTTAAGACATCCTGGCCAACGTTTCATACACATTTAAGTTGGCATGCACCAAAACCTTGTGTCGGTAAGACACACGCATCCTGAGATGTTATTAACATCTGAGGGAGGAGACTTTCATCTACGTTTCACAGACAAGCCTCCACGGCACCAGGACCGAGACTTATCATAATACCCTCATGACTTTGCAAGAATGCAAGATCCAAGTGCTGGCAAGCGGATCTTTCTGGAACATTTATTCATATTCTACTTGAATAGTGTACTCCTAAGCTAGTCTTCTTAAGTTCAACAGACCATGCATTAATGGAAGTACATTTCCTAAAAAAATTAATTAAAAAAATAAAAATAAAACTCTTGCATATTGCATATACATATATATTAGTGTTTTAGTCAAGACCAACTACTCCAAGACTAGACTGCTTTGAGATCAAGCCAAGACCAAGACCAAGGCAGAGCAAGAACAAAGACCAACCCAGCACTTTTAAAATGCATCTGAACAATCCATATTTACTGCCTGGAAATGTCTAATATTTAATCAATAAACAAAATTTGTAATAATAAAACACTATACAGAGCAGTTAACAATCAAACTAAATCTCTAACAACATCAATTAATCAAAATCGGCACAGAATTTGCATTTTAATTGGTACAGTAACAACTGCAGAAAAATGTTTTTAAAATACAATTTTGAATACAGAAATATGATTGAAAAAATAAAATGAATATCAGACTAAAACTGCCAGTAGGCTAGGTGCCAGCAAATGACTTGAGTGAGTAATGGAATAATTTATTCAAACGATTCGTTCAAAGCAGCTGATTTATTTTGTAATGAAACACCACTGTGTTGCGTAGAAACACAAAACAGTTCTGCTATGGATTTGTTTGAACTACTTTCCTTCCTGAAATAGCCCAAAAAAGTTAAAATAATAATAATAATAATAATAATAATAATAATAATAATAATAATAATAATAATAATAATATTTTGTATAAAAACAACATCACGTTTTGCAACCATGCTCATATTCATGAAAGCAGTTCTCTTGCTTTTGTTATATTTCTTATGTTATAACATGAAAACAAGATCTCTTACAGGGACTTTTATGCAGTCGTACCTTGAATTTTTGTGGCATTTTTATACATTTTGGTACAATTTTTGACACACTTCCCCAATAAATTCTGACACTGGCACAACAGTCTCAAATGAAATCAGATTAGAAACAAGTTATTAATTACATTTTGCAAAAAAGTTTTGCATCATCACATTAACGATGTCTACTATGTCAAATAAATCAGACACTGCACCAGCTATTTAGTGATATCACCGCAGTTTTGGTCTTGACTGGTCTTGAAATAATGTACTATATGAATATGCACTCAATATCTGCCTGCAATGCTACAATTTGAGAGGAGATGCTAGGCTGAATATAATCAATAATTTGCCAAGAAAGAAATGTAAACACACACACACACACACACACACACACACACACACACACACACACACACACACACACACACACACACAAAGATGTTTCAGCTTATTAAACTGAAATATGACTGCAGATACATTTGAGGTTTATTGTTTCTATTGACCTGCTGGATCCAAACCAATAAATCTTAGACAACTAAGACAGTATAAGACTATAATTTTTTCTTCTTCTTCTTTTTTTTTTTTTATCAAACCATAAACACATCCTGCCAGTCATCAGCTATACCCCAGAAGAAATATGAAACTGTCAACAATAAAACCCAAGAACAATGCATCAAGACTTGAAATCACAGTCCAGAACAAAATAAGAATGTATAAGACACATGGCTCTCAATAAGACAGGAAAGGAGCTTTGACTGGTTAGCAAATGCTGCTACATTTTTTGCCATTGATTGGCATGTAAAAGTAGCCATGTATCCTAAATACTAAATAAATAAATAAATGATTAACTAAATAAATAAATATTGTGTCCCACATACAGTAAAAACACATCACAGTCTAAAACACAGAAGAAAGTACATAAAGTACTATGTCTGTACTTTCTTTTACACTGGAAGCTCCATTGGCCAAGACAAATCCTTTGTGTGCATGTGTATTTGGCAATAAAGCTCTTTCTGACTTTTATATGGTAACATAATCCAGAAAATATGTGGTTTTGCCACATTAATGCACACTAATCAACACATTGTTCAAACTGATGCAAATAGCTGTACATACTTGTAATAACAAGACACAAAAGATGCTATTAATCACAACGATAAAATACATTATTTTAAATGAAATGAATTATGAGTTATGACATTTGCTATTTCGTGAGTAGAATGATTATCACTCCATTTTACAGCAACTTAAGCAATAATTTATTATTCTTAAAAGAAAAATAGATATGCAGATGCCATTAAACAATAGTGACCAGAGGTCGCCAAAAAAGCACCATAAAAATAGTTTAAATGAAAGACAATATCCAAAGTTCTCTGAAGCTATACAAATGTTTTGTATGAAGAACAGACTGAAAAGTAGGACATTATTTACCAACAATCTCTCCTCTTCTAGAGCTTGATTGCCACTGGTCACTATGTACATTTGTTTGTATGCCAAGAGCTGTGCAATGATTCTTCAAAAATGTTTATTTAATTATTTTTGTGTTTGTGTTATTTGCATATCGATAAACCTTTATCACACTTCCTGACTATGACATAGCAATAATGCATTAAGATACTTTATTAAAGCATGTTTATCATTGTATCAATGTTCCAGGTGCAGCATGAATTCCTAATGAGTCGTGTAACCTTGGTAACGTTCAAATCTGTTCAACCAGTTACACCTTAGATGGGGTGAATAATGCATTTACAGCGCATCAAGACAAACACAAACAAAATGCTTCTTTGCATGTGTTAATTGTTGAGATGAGATGGAGGTCATGACCTGACTCTCACTGAGCCCTGCAGAGGGGAGATGAATTCGTTACGGATCTCGTTTGGCATCTGTACAGAACTCTGGAGAGTAATCAAAACGAATGTTTTCAGACTCAGTTCTGCATTAAGTGACTAACTGAATGCCTTTTTAGTCCTCATGGGGAAGATTTTTAATCAATGACCTGGATCTTGAAGGTCTATATTGCAGTGAATATTATCCAAAATGTTGAAGAGCATTCTAGGTCACTAAAACAGCCCATCTGTGATCATTTGAGCCTAGAGGCTGATCAGATGTTGTAAAGTATTGAATTGGTAAATTCCCCACTAGTTTTGGAGCATCTGTTATATCAGATGGATTAGTGAAAGCAGATACCCTTGAAGGGCTGTATGATGTTTATTTAAGCTTGTGTGCATGTGTGTTTGCGTACATAAAAACCCAAAACTGATGGATTTCTATTTGAGGCTATTTGCAAATCATGTTTGCAATTTGAATGGCCTTTGTGCTCTCTGCTCATTGATGATAGACTGACGAGGCAAAGCAGAGTGTTCTGTAATCAAAAAAGACCATATTTCCCTGCAAAAGTGATGAATTATTTATTAGGTAGACACAACTGCTGACTCAAAACTTAAAAGAGCATGTTTTGGTAAGGGAGAGCGTGCTTATGTCTAACTAATTAATTCCACTTCTAAAAGTACCTCGAGGAAGATAAAGAAGAACCCTGGCTCTCACATATTAATAGACCATGATGTAGTCCATGTCAATGGTTCTCAACTGTTTGATCCATTGTCCACAACAATATTTAAAGGCCAGCTATTTGTGACTTACTGGATAGGGATAAAGATTTGGACAAATATTTTTTACTAATCATTTCTACCAAACAGAATTTCTTGCTATAAAATACTTCAGAGTTTGGCTAAAAATGTAAATACATGCATATGTATGTTCATTCTAAAAATGTCAAAGTCTAGAAATAGCAAATTTAAGCAACCTCATATTTCTAGGACCCCTGGATTTTGAAGAGAAAAAAAAGCAACAGCTGTTTAGGCGATGAACTAAAATTTTTGTTGTTAACATTTTGTTATTACAACATTTGTTCATATTTCCAATCATTTCTGAGGCCCCTACTGGGCCCCAGCACCATGGTTGAGAATCACTGGTCTATCTGATGATAATATATGATAATATATAATATAAAGCTGATATAATATAAAGCTGAAGAAGCAATTTCCTATTTTTACAAATTACTCAGACAAAACTATTAATCCTATCAATATGTTTCTAATTCTGCTTTAATTAGAACACTGCACTTAATTTTTTCCTTGGGAACCGGTGGAAATTTATTTAGTATTATCACACTTCAGGAAACTTTCTATAGCAGCTCTTTCCTCTGAATTAATGAGTTGCAATAAAAACACCAATGTTAAGAGAATTAAGTCATTAATATATGGAAAATCTACATATGTAAAATAAATGCTTGTTTAATTAATGATTATTGCGATTTCTAGTATTTTAAAGGAATAGTTCACCCAAAAATTAAAATTACCCCATAATGTACTCACCCTCAAGCCATTCCAGGCCTAATCAGAGTTGAATTAAAAATGATCTGGCTCTGCTGAGGTTTATTATGGCAGTAAATGAAGGTCGAAATTTTGAAGCCAAAAAAAGTGTGTCATACGGATATTTTTTTTTTACACAAACTCATTTGTTTGCTTCAGAAGGCCTTTATTAACCAGTCCCCACCTCAAAGCACTTTTTATGATGGATGGATGCACTTTAATATTTTTAATATAACTCCAATTGTATTAAATCTAAAGAAGAAAGTGATGTACACCTAGGATGGGTGAGTAAATCAAGACGTAATTTTTATTTTTGGGTGAATCATCCCTTTCATAGGAATCTCTTTTCCTCAAATAATCCCCATAAGTTAATTTTTCCTTGTTTATTCACTTAGGCAAGCTTTTTGATTAATCCCCTTCACCATCTACAATTATTCAGTGAAAGTCATTAGTTCGAACATGCATGTGAATAACAAAATGTCATGAAAAATGAGTCTGTACTCTATAGACATGAGCTTAATTAGGACATCAGGTTCCATAGTTGCATAGAGGGAATATTAAAAGGAAAACACTTACATATGCAGACCTTCAATGCAGTATGAAAGGATTTCAGAGGAAGTAGCCTTAAAAAGCCAAGAAACCATGTAAGAACTCTGATAGCCCCCTTGGGCGGTAAAAAGGTTGCTGTGTGGGTCAGGTCTGTAAAGAAAACTCAGACTCCTGTGGCTACTGGATCCGCAGTAACTCAACAGAAAAAGCTGTATCAACATAATTATATATTCAAAGGTTCCACAATTATGTTCGCAGCACTTTTACCGGTCCTGGATATATGATTTCATTTAAAGGAGTCACTGAGTGTGCTGAGCAGGAAAGCATGACCAAAAATCCTAAAAAAAAATAATGGTAACACTTTAGTATAGGGTCCAATTCACACCAATAACTAGCTGCTTATTAGCATGTCTATTATTAACATATTGGCTGTTTATTATTGCTTATAAAGTACATATAACGCATGAAATCCCTAATCCTACCCAATACCATAAACTTAACAACTACCTTATAAACTATTAATGAGCAGCAAATAAGGAGTTAATTGAGGCAAACGTCATAGTTAATGGTTAGTTAATAGCGAGAATTGGACCCTAAAATAAAGTGTGACCAAATTAATAAACTGCATTTGAAAGCACCAGCCAAACGTGACTGGCACTGACTGAAATCTATTTTCGAAGCAGAAACTTTATCGAATGTGGAACACGATGAAAATCCTCTTCTGTGATAGAGTTACACATTGTAATAACGTTGTAGTGTTGATGATCTAAAAAGGAAGCATTAGGGTCAACATTACTGTCCACCAATCACAGCATTTGAAAATGATAAAGCATTACAGTCTATTTGCTCAAAAGTGCTTTTAAACCCACACAAGGACTTTCGAGAAACCCAGAGACCCTAGTGAGTGGAGGAACACTAAAGCCTTTTTCAATCTCATAACATGACTGAGTGATTGGTTAGTGCACTCCACCCACTTTTAGCGTACGTTATATACAACATAATTCGCATATCAACTTGACAGAGAAATGAACTGATGTTTTCAAAAAGAGATACAATGAGATTATGCAACCTTTTTTGCCCAATATTTTAATAACAGAAAAGTTATTCTATCTGTCTGTCTGTCTGTCTGTCTGTAATAATTAAATAATTATTGAAATAAATTAGAACATTTAACAAGTATACAAGATCTAAACAGATAACGGGTATACATTTACAATGTAAGCATACAGGCTTGGAAGCCACCTGTTCAAATGCAATAAACTCAGAAAAAATATTCAAGGATGTGCATATGTTCATGCTGAGGAAGAATGAGAGAGATCAAGCCATACTTTATAGATGTATACAGTTTCCTCAGTCAGGAAATTAATGACATGGCATTTGAACTTCTGACTTTTGATTTACAAGACTTGTCAGGTTATCAGGGCACAGAGGAAATGATGGAATTAAAGGAGAGGAAGGGATAAAAGGCTGTTTAGTCAAGCCGTGCTCCTTCTCTCGGTCAAAGGTGAATTATTACAGTGGGCCTGCTGAGCCGTGCTTGTCTTGGCTTACATGTATCACTGGCATTTCCCTATGTATATTCTTTTTTTCCACTCAAAAAGGAAACTTTTTTTTTTTTTTTTTTACTCAACTTTTGTAAAAATAATTCAACTACAAGGGCCCTGAAAGTAAGTATAAGTCCAGTTCTTTGAAAGACTGGTAATTGTGAATATTTAGTAATCTTGTTGGCTATGAAATTCTTAAAATTGCATAATTCATATATTTATTATATTGCGTACCTGTTGTGAGGTAGGTTTGTCAAGTCAAGTCATCTTTATTTAGTACTTTTTTATTAAAAGCGGAAGAAATAGGAAAATAACAATCAATGGAAAGACTGATTATAAGTGAGAAAACTTGTCCTGTAGCTTAAAAAAGACAATACTGTCATTATTCAGTTCAGTTCTGTTTAATGACGGTAAAGCTCATCAATAACCAAAGATCAATGTAGCTTTAAGCAGCTTTAGAGAAGACAATAACATTGTTATTAAGCTTGAGTCAATTCAATGTTGATTCAAAAAGAATCCCAGCTTGTAATCTTTCTAGAATGAAAGTGCATCAACTACAAATCAAATGAACCTTCAGCTGAATGGCACCTTGTTTTGTATTACTGACATGCAGAAATGTTTTGTTATATATTAATATTGTTTAATTATTCCAAAATATCCCTTTAGAATTGTATTTATTTATTTAGCTTATATGTGAAAATACGCTCATAAACAGCTACTTTCTATTTATAATATATATTTTATACAAATGTATTTATTTGATTTGTAGCATACTGTATACTGTTGTCAGATTTAATGAGACTGTGTCAGAGCATAGTGGACATCAAAAAACAATTCAGTTCACAGCAGAACTCTCTTCATATACTCATGACAGCTAATAACAAGCTGTTCATTACTATCAACAACTGCAGTTTTAATCTCTGACATAAAATGAGTTTATTTTATAAACCACTTCAGATTGTCAGATGACTTTGCATTAAGAGGCAGAGAGAAATTGAGCTTGTGAGCTGTAACACTGTCTGGAAGGTTAATGTCTAATAATTGTACTATTAAGAACTGTAGATCAGGCATCCTTTCTGCTCCTGGGTCCTCCTGATTATGACTTATCAAGGTTTGCATTTGAAAGAGCTCACATATCTTATAGATATGGTGCCAGAAGCTGAGATAGGACTAGATAGGAGAGATGGGACTAGTGTTTCACATTTCCCAGCCTCTCAGTGAAACTGCAACTAAGGGACTTACTGTACTCAATAAATAAACAAAACATTCCATTAAATCTGTTGAGGGAGTGGCCAGTGGATGATATTAATCGATTACAATTGCTGGCAGAGCATGCCAATAAGGTTCTGCCTCAAAAAGTGAGTCCAAAATTATGATTCCACCTGAAAATGCTTCTATTTTTCTTTAGAAATTTCAAAACCATTAAAAAATGGGTAAAAATAAATAAATAATAATAACTTTATTTAGAAAGGATGCATTACATTGATCAAATGTGAGATTAAAAACATTTATAATGTTACAACATAATTATTTTTTTCAAATAAATTCAGTTCTTTTGAATTTTCTATTCATACAAAAAAAAAAAAAAAAAAAAAAAAAAAAAAGTTGTATAACTGTTTCAAATGTTTCTAAAACACCAAATTAGCATACATTATTAGATTGATTCAGAAGGATCGTGTGACACTAAACATAGGAATAATGGCTGCTGAAAATTCTGCTTTCCCATCACGGGAATAAATGGTACTAAAATAGAAAACAGTTATTTTAAATTGTAATAACATTTTACAATATTATTTTTTTTTCTGTATTGTTGAACAAATACGTACAGCCTTGGGAAGCATAGAGAGTTTTAAATGGTAATGTACATTCTAATCATAATTTGAGTAAGTAGCTGAAATGAAAAGGGAATATAAATTTCACACTTAGTTTTTGGTTTGTCCTCATTGTTGCTCTAAAAACAACAGCCCTCGAGATGCATGCTGTAAAACCTGATGATTATGTTCTTCCGAATGATTTGAGGTGATGGTGATCCATAGAGCTTCTGACTGTCTGTAAAAATAAGTCACATGACAAATGTCACAAATATTTGGACTTTTGAAACCTGCTGAAGATGGGGTTGTTTTAGAGCAAACAAATTATTATGTCATCATTACAGTTGGAACAAAAGAATGAGGGTTCAGTAATGAGCATGTTTCATAATGCCAACAAGAGGACACACGATCACAGATTTGTGATTAATTCATTATTAATAGAAACAATCTTGGAGGCAGTGACTCATTCCTCACCTCACCTCTGGGCTGATGGATTACGTAACATGCTTGGAATTCTTAATTAAAGCCACATACAAATGTGCCTGGCAGCTTCAGCTATGAACAATAATCCATATGGTCTTCATCCCACAGAGTGATGCAGACTCAGTCAGAGGTTTATTTGGGAATTCTAAGAGAAAAAGTATGACTCATTTGCCTGTTTGTCATCAACAAGCACACCATTCTAAATATATCCAACACACTGTCATAAAGAAATTCTGCACCACTGAAATGTCACTTTTGTACCACATTCAAACAACATTCAGATTCCATAAACTGGTGTCACTCTAGAGGATTCAGAATACATTAAAATAATCAGAAGTGACAGTTAAGACATTTATAATGCTACAGATGAATAAAAAATTACAATTTCAAATCCTTCTTGAGCCCCAAATCTGTACATTAGAATAATTTCTGAAAGATCCTGTGCTAAAATACTGGAGTGATGGCTGCTGAAAATTCAGATTTGCCAACACAGGAATAAATTGCATTTTTAAAATGTATTGAAATAGAAAACAATTTAAATTGTAGTGATATTTCATAAAATGAATATTTACTGTACTTATTAAGTTAAGTAATTGCAACCTTGGCATCATAAGAGACTTATTTTAAAACATTTATTACACAAATAATAAAACGTATTGTGGTTAAAAACAGTCCAGAATGTCACAGGAATGAAATTTTGGCTGTGCAGGATCGTGGTGAAAAGTGACATTCCCCTCTTGTCCTGTTTATTGACAGGAATCCTTTCATCCTTTGTCATATGTAGTTCGTCTGTCTTTGTTGTACTTTAGAGTGCCACGATAAATATCAGTTTGAATAATTCACCCTTTGTTGTCATTTTGGCTCTTGCCATGGGCATACTGTTTTCAAAGAAAGTTTGATTTCTACGGCTTGACTTGACTTGACTGCATTCACTGTGAACTGTTAAGTGCTGGTGTTTTGAAGAGCTGCATGCTAATGTTGGGATCTGCATTTGCACCCAGGCTTTGCCTCTTGACATTTGAAGACGATTAAGAAATCGTCCTGGACCTAACCTTTGCATCTTAAGAACATTCATGTTACCGCATTAGCACTTCCATTATCATTCAGTCTAATCTAATAAAAACTGTGGCACATATATTAAGTGTCTTAATATATGTACTACATAATTGAGGCAAGCTCAGAAAATCCCCAGTGTAATGAAGCATTTAGCCAAGACTGAACCTAATCACTGTAAGAGCATAACAAATTCGATGTGCTTCTAATCGTGTTTTGAGAGGCAAGGCAGAAATGCGATCACAAAAGTGTGTTTCTTCAACTATGGAAATAAACTCAATTTAAATAACATACCAAATGATGTATTTCGTTTAATAGAATGATGTGGTGGACATAACAGGAATAAACATTTCTAGAATAAAATGAACAGATTTATTCGTCTTACAAGACTTATTTTATATCTAGAATTTTATGTATCATAAATACAATTTAAATATTATAAAACCAAATAACTCAGAACATGAAAAATATTCACAAGTCTTAATTATCTTGATTATGCCTCGTATTCCATCTTGAATATGCTATTCAATGACAGATTGCATAACCTTTAAATCAAATTTTATCTATGAGAAAATGTTGATCATGATGTAAATGATGCCAGAACTGAGGGACTGTCATCATTTTGGTAAGATTGTATATAAATGAAACAATAAATAATGAAAGTTTATGATTATTTCACTTGTAATACTTTAAATAGGTCTGAGGCTATGCTAAAACAATAGCATTTATCTAAAACAGGCATTTATAAAAGTAGCCTAGAATTGTTTGAACAAATTTGACTTTCATACTGTATAACAAAAACAACCCCAAGAATTATTATTGTTGTTGTTATTAATTTTAATATAATAATAACATATATATCAACCTCTAAAATATTCAAGTGTCCACAGTCAAGAAAACAAACTAATAACCAGTACTTCTGTCTTTATTCATATTTCTATACTGCTGGTAAAGACAAATAATTAATTGTCAAAACAGATCAAGTTGAAAAAATGTATGTGTTTTATTATACTCTGATTTCTACTGTTATTCCACACAGTGTGTTTGCACAAAGTAAACTCAAAAGCAAAGAACAGCAGCTCAAGGGCTTTATTTTTAATGTTGAAAGAAAGGTGGAGATTGAACCCTGCTGCTAGGAAACAAACCTATTTTCTGGTTTTCCATTTTGATGCATTGGCCCTCCTTACTACAGGTGGACTGTTGAAGTATAGGCTTTCTCACGTGGCTTTGCTGTCCACTGTGTTCTGTGAAGAGTTTTACGATGCTAGGACTACATGTATCAAATAGACAGGCAATTGTTCACATCTTTTTTTTTTTTTTTTTTTTTTTTTTAAGGGGGGGGGGGGGTGAGGTTGGAGGTGGAGATTTAACTCTAATTCTGTTGCAAGAGTCCATTTAGACTATACTGAAAATAAATGTCTGAGAACCGTTCTATTAACCAGCTGTCTTTGTCAGAATTTATATAACTGATCACATTTTATACTTTAAAATGTTCCATTAAGATATGCAGTAATTTTCTTCCCTAATCAACCCTGTGTGTGATTTTATTTTTCATTCAGTAATATTTCCATTTATCTCTCTGAGCTGAACTGGTAAAGAGATGAGCTAGGAAAAATGTTCTAGTCATTACTGGCATAACATTTGAAGAATTTCCATGCACTGCCTTGCTTCAGCATTTGAGACAGAATAGTAATCTGTAAATATATTATGCAGCCATAATCCCTCATGATGGACTTTCCTCTCTTGTCTGTGACCTGACTTGAAAAGTGTATGATTTCGTAAAATATCTAGGTCACAATGTTAAATCTCCCCTCTTAAGATGTGTCATGGGTTTTGTAAAGATTCAAGTGTCTGAATCTTAAAAAGGTGAATAGTTTAACAACACTCAAAAATAGACTTTTGCTACTTCTTTGAACAACAAAAACTGAAGAAATAAAATATATTTGTATGACTTCAAAATGGACTAAAACACATTAAAAAGCCACAATTTAATTCTAGTTTCAGTTTGATTAATGATATATTCCCAAAATTTAAACCAGTACAATCTTATCTGTACATTAAACATGCCATAACTCTAGTGTAACATGCAGTACTGTATGTTGGGACAAAAGTATAGTAACTGAGACAGCAGTTCTGACCATCTGACATCAATCTGCAAAAACATACTGCAGACAATACAAGAATCACAATCAAAGGACAATGTGAATGTTTGATAGTGACAAAGGCATAATCATTTTTCTGAAGTCTTATCTCACGACTTGTGAGAGTTGTGTTCTTAAGAGTATGTGTATATGTGAAGTCTTATAAGAATGGTTGTGAATGATGCAGTTTTTCTGTTTGCCTTGATGGGTTTTCTTCTGTCCCTCAGGGCTCCATTCTGGCCCCTGTTTTGTTCTCATATATGCTTCCTTTGGGTACAGGTCATTTCACTTTTACGCTGAAGACAAATTTACTTGCCCTTAAAGAAAAATGATATCAGCTTGTCTGATATCAGGTCTTGTTTTTCTTTCATTTTTTTTTTTTTTATTTTTTTTTTTTTATTTCATTAATGAGAGCAAAACTGAGGTTATTTTATTGGGCCCCCACATGTGTTTCAGGTACTTTTGGTGGCAAAATGAGAGATTTTGTCCCTTATATAAAACACTCTTTGAAGAACTTAGGTGAACTGATTGGCGTTTTTGAAGTAAACAAAAAGTAATTTTCTTTGCAGTCTTTTTATTCTTTTTTTGGTCTCCTTTTTAGATATGTATTCTTTGTCGTTTTGTATGGCACAGTGGTCAACTACTGTTTTTTTTTGTACTATATAAAAAATTTCATTTGATTTTCATAGCTGCCAATTTAGCACTTCTAAAGAATATTGGTAGCACTTTACACTTGTCACAGGTTTGTTCCGGTTTGTCCTTATTTGGTCATGTTTCCTGTTCCTGTCCTCAGTTATATTAGTTCCAGGTGTTCCCTGTTTAGTTAATTTGGTTCCAGATGTGTGTGTGCCATTGTGTCATGTGTTTAAATAGTGTTCCCTGTGTTAAGCTCTCAGATCTGCCATGGCTTCCTGAGTCTTGCTTGGAGGCTCTCCCTGTCCCATGGTAGTGACGGCATTAAACTATGGTTGCGTGATTTTGCCAAATAGGACATGTACCTGGATCAATGTTACAGTCCAAAAAATATAGACTTAACCAGAACCCTACCCCAAAACCTAATCCTACCAATAATTAATTTCTAAAATCAGTGTTAAATGATGTTTCCTGAAGTTATCCCTCAATTCTGATTGGTGTGTTCTAGAATCAACAAGGATGTTGATCCAGGAACATGTTGTACTTGGTGAAATCACGGTCACCATTAAACTACTGTTAACCCTGGAGACCTTATTGTAAAGTATTACTAGAATATCATGTTCATACAAAGTCGGGATTTTAGATAGTGGCCAAAATCAAGATTTGACTGCACACTTGGCAGTCCAAACATCATGAGCGGCATTCAAAAGATGTCTCTGCAGTCATATCTAGAAATAGCAAATTAATAATTCAAGGTAATCTTGGCAGGTCACAAGGTTCAAAGGCTCAAATGATTTTCCTGTCAAAAACAAACAAACAAACAAAAAAAAACCTTTCTATGTGAAAGACAAACAACTCACAGAGAAAATCAGCTCTTATAGTCTTACTCTTATGATCACTGCCATCCTTGGAGAATAAACATGGGTTTCACAGATAAATGTGTAAACTATATTAAGTTAAATATTAGGTCTCAGAAATCTCTGGGGGCATTGAACTTTGATTTTGAAGTCAGGTCAATAACAGCATTTTCCTATAATTCTGTACATATTTCACCAATGATATAATCGCCCCCATTTATTTATTTATTTATTTTCGTAGCATTCCTGTCATTTATAGACAGTTTATAGTTCTCTTCTGATCAACCCAGAAATATCTATTCTGATCAGTCATGATCTAAATGGAAATGAAAATGAAATAATTCAATAAAAATAACCAACAATGTAATCATGCATAGGTACAGTATGACAGAAAATTAAATATGCTTAACATTAAAACCGAGAAGAAAACACTTTTGTTGTTGGTAGTTTTTAGTGCAAATACATCTTTCTCTTGAAAGAGTGAGTCATATTAGGTAGATGCTCTCATCCTCAAAAATTTTACACAAAAATAGACCAAGAATACATTAAATGCAGATTTACTTGCAACAACGTGGGTTTTTGTCCACCACATTGTGTTTTGTGTGGCGGATTATTGTTTGCCAAGAGGTTGAAACCATCAAAATTAAAGCGATGGCTAAAACCCAAACACTCAAACTATAAAAACAAGCCTTTTGGAGATCTGTACATGTCACATTAAATTAACTCCAAATATAATTAATTCCAATGCTAATAAATCTAAATCTTTGTTGCTCTTGCAAGTTTCGGTGCCATGTTTGGATGTTCAATGCAAAATCAAAATAACAGGCACTAAAACACTAAATAAACATAAACATTAAATAAACATTTTTAACAATTTATATTTTAAACAGAATATAAACAGTTTGCAGAATACTCACATCTGCATAACAGAGGCATAACCTGTGAATCAAATGCATATGAAAAATCCTCAGCGGGGTCGCCAACAAACTGAGGCTATTATCGATCTCTTCTTCCATTTCCACACCGGTCTTTCAACTCTGCTCTCAGCTCAAGGCTTAGCAAGGTACACTAGCTTCTCTCTAAAGTCAGGATCCAAAGCCCTACAGTATCTCTCATATTGTTGGAATGAGATAAAAGTGAGGAATGAAATATTAATGTGAATCAAGCCAGCCAACTGCCATAATTCTTCTCATGCTCATCGAGGCCAGGTCCAGGAATAAAGCTGTTAAAACAGCCCAGGGATCTTTCAACCCCACATTTACTGAGACGATGAAAGTGTTAAGGGCCATTGCCCTCTTGCCCATAGAGCAGAGGCATTACCGAGCTGTGATGTTGTGCAAACAGGGGAGCTCAACCTCAGTGTTTTACCCCTCTCATGCATTTTACAGCATCTTTAGCACTCTAAATGCACGGCACACATCTGTCTGACCGCTGAATTCAGACTCCAGCCTTTGGCAGTGTTGGAAAAGAAACACTATTGGTTTCATACCTGGCTTCTGTCACAGCCTACCTCCATTTTTCTTTTCTTTTTCCCTTATGCCTCCCAGAATAAACTTTTGAGCCTTACAGGACCCATGAGCCTGTGATTACGCATGGCACACTTATCTGTTTCCAAGGGTATCATTATCCCTCTAGGAAGTTTTGCATTCAGTGAGCTGTGACAGGTGCTGGGCAATTTTGAGATTATTTATAATGACGGCTCTGACTCCGAGTCGAGCATCATCCACAGCTGTCCTGGGGAATTTACCCTGATACATTCAAGTTTTATGGATAATGGCCACACTCTTACAACCCTTCTGGAAAAATAAACAAGTAAAAGTGCCACAAAGTCAGTACAGCTTACATGAGTGAGTCAAGAAGGGGAACTAATTTAAAGAATATATGCGGCTCTGTGAAACCTGGTAGATAGTGTGTGCACAAGGAGAACAACAGGTAATGAGTGTTGAAATGATGACCTTGTGTAGAGAGGAGCTGCTCTATGAATATCTGAAAACCGGGAAAAATATGTAACTCATATTAAATGAACCATCTATAAGGGAACACAAACAAAAAAACCCTGAAAGAATTCTATTACAAGCTTTGAGATTCACTTTGATTCAGTATAGATGAAAGGCACCAAGTTCAGACAGAAAACGGCATTGATTTTTAAGATATTAACAGCATCTATGAGCAAATAAAGCAAAACTGCTAAAAGACGAATGCTGTTTTACCGGCTTGTGTTTTCTGTTCATCATCGCTAATGGCCACACACACACACACACACAAAAAGAGCAGTCCGATGGATGGGCCTATTAAAACGGAGAGCAGCTTTTCCCTTTCTAGGGGTTTCATTATCGCACATTTGATGTTCGTCCTCTGGTAGACGGTCAACAAAAAATAGAGTTTTCAAATTGCTCATGTGGCAACACACCCAGTTCATGGGAAGTCCTAAGGGAATATGTTTTCCCTTCAAACAGCCTTCCACAAAAACCAATGGTACAATATTAATAATGAAGCATGCAACATTTCAACTGCCAATTATAACATTCATCTAGAGAGCTGACAAAGTGTGTATGACTATATAGAGGCACAAGGCTGTCTTAATAAACTTTCTTCACCATGAAAACTTTAAAGTCATGGTCAGAAATTATCTAGATCTTTTAACTGGATCTGCCGGACATTGAGACTGATGTTATCATTCCTGTACCTGTTGCCTCGGCCCAAAGGGGCAGTAGAGAGACTCCAGGGGATCTTGATGACATGGACCCTATTTCATCCTCTGTCAGAGGGGTTGATGGATGACTTCACTTCAAGCACTACATCAAAACAAACAAGGTGGTTCCTTTTGACACCTGAGCTTTCAACTCTGCATCAAATCAACGTACCTGCATATGGACACTAAACAAACCGACTCCTGTCAAGTGGGACAAGTGCATCCAGATTGGACTCACTATTGTCTTGTTTGATTTTTTTTTATTTATTTTTAGACAAATACAACCCTTATAATGGCCAACATTTAATCTACTCCCCACTGTATTAGTTTCAGTTTAATGTATTCACCTTTTAAATCAACTTACGACTTCAAGGTTTCACAAATATTAAGCTGTCAATCACATCAAATTGATCACACTTAATCTCATACCAATATTTGCTACAAAAAGCCACCAAGATAATTCAAGACATTATTGTGTCAGACGAGTAAATGATTGAATAGAAATCATGCCACATGAAGGGAAATCATGCAATGCTCTCTAATTACATTGGCTGAGGCTATTCTGCTCCACTTATAAAAGCTAATTGCTATATTGATTAATAAACTGGCTTTTGCTGTTTTGGTTATGTCAGATTCAATTTAATATATTAATCATTTACTTAATTCAATCATTTATATTGAAAATCAAATTATGTCTAGGCCTATTTGCTTTAAAAATTTGCTTCTTAAATGTAGCAATTTTAGCCACATGAAACATTTCTAAAGACAATAAGATACTATTTGCATAGCAATATCTATATTAGGAAATAGGAATAGGAAATAATGTGTATATTGCTATAATGTTAAAAGCTTACCTTATAAAGTAAGTTAGTTTTACTCACTTCTCATGATGAATATAACAGCTGACTGTTTCAAATGCTCCCCTGCATATTTGTGTGATATCTGTTAAAGGGTTAGTCCACCCAAAAATGATGTAATTTATGATTCACCATCATGTCGTTCCAAACCCGTAAGACCTCCGTTCATTTTCAGAACACAGTTTAAGATATTTTAGATTTAGTCTGAGAACTTTCTGTCCCTCCTTTGAAAATGTATGTACGGTATACTCTAGTCAAACTGTGTTCCGAAGATGAACGGAGGTCTTACGGGTTTGGAACGAAATGAGGGTGATTCATTAATGACCACTGTTGGGAACGTTACTTTAAAAAAGTAATTAGTTATAGTTACTCACTACTTGTTACAAAAAGTAACTGAGTTAGTAACTGAATTACTCTATAATAAAAGTAACTCGTTACCAGGGAAAGTAACTATTTGCGTTACTGTAAAAAAAAAAAAAAAGTTGCTATATGCTATATTTTTAGCAGTTTTCACAAGTCAGTTGAAATGAGTAGAACAGACAGGTGTTCGTACATAACTTTCGATATTTATTGCACGTCAAAAGACAGCAAGAGTTTTATCCTACACTTCAAGTATTATCTTTTGTAAGAAAAGTGTTTTTGGCCACTAGCTTTGTAGATGCGTGTGTCACACATTACATGTACACATTACATGCACGTTCTTGCCTTTGACCACAATGAATGGCTACCATGAAACACATGACTCTGCCTTAGCCAATCATAATCGCTTATCTCATTATTAACCCACCTTCACACTCGCTGTGTGAGCCAGGGGTGCGTTTGGATTGCATAGTTTATTAAATCAATGCATAGTAACGCACCGCATTTAACTTTCAGTAATGGTAACGGCGTTGTAACCACGGGAAAAGTAATTAGTTAGATTACCCCGTTACTGAAAAAATAACATCGTTACCTAACGCCATTCTTTTAAACGCCGTTATTCCAAACACTGTTAATGACATAATTAAATTTTTGGGTGAACTATCCCTTTAAGAGTAATAGCAATGTGTTTACCAGCATTGAACTTTGTAGCTAATCACATACTTGTCTGCTTAACACAATGACCAGTCAGAGGTGTTGTCAGTGGTGCGTCCACTCATTATGTTCAAAACGCTGGAGTTTTCATTCAGCTTGCACTAACTGACTGTTCTACATAGTCGCAAATTTTCTCGTTACAACAATGTGTTAACAAGTAAACTCACGCTGACAACTCAGTGATTGTAAAGGGTCACAATTTAAGTAAAATATTTCCTTTTTTACTAGTACTAGGCTACACATCAAATTAAATTAAACACCTGCCGATACTCTAGTAAAATTCTACCAGTGATCATATTAAAAAGCATTCACACAACCTCCTGACAAATCTGTGCTTTAGCAGTAACCAGAGCCTTGGGTAGAAAATGATTTACTTGGAGCTTTTGACCTGATTGATGTGTCCATACTTGGCTCCCTGAGCTAATATGACAGGTCACATATCAAACTGAGGACTGCTTATTCTACCATGACACAGAGGACTTTCACACTTTCAATTAGAGAAAATGTTTACACATGTATTATTTTCTTGGACCATTTTTGAACAATCACGCCAATTTGCATGGATTTGTCACTCTGCCGTGCATCTCACATGAAGTATTGACAGCCAGCGGCGATGAATGCAGTCATTAAATCCTCCAAGCTGTTCTAAATTCATATAAAAGGATTATAAGGTGATCACAACTACTTGAAAACAGGCTGCTCGCCCAGATGATTCTTTCATAGATCAAACCATCTCCAACTCTTTTCAGCTGATTAGGAAGATAAGGTTGTATAATCCTCTGAAGATATCTCATCCTGTGTTTCAATGCCCTGTACAGATACAATTTCAATCTGATGAGAAGAACGGTGTAGGAAAGAAAACCATGACAGAAGTCTCAAGCACGTTGTAAACACTTACCAATCGTGTGTCCCCTCAAGTGATGTCGGCTTATAAGAGTATGTCACCTTTATTCATGATTTATTTCTTAGGTAGATGAACAAACACACGTAAAGCTTGAATGCAGCCTTTGTCCTTTGAGATTACTAGTACAACATGTGTTACAATCTTTATTGCTACTTCAGGAAACTGAAGAAGCATGCAGGATGCAGAATTGTGGTTTGAATTAAATAAAGTAAATTGAACAAATTTATATGACTGCTGTATCTGTACAATTAAAATCTGTTCACTAAACTATATTAGTTTTTCTACTTCAGCATTTCATATTTTATAAAAATTTTACTCGCTTTTTCCTTGCAATTGTTTATGATATTTACTAGAAATTAATTAATTAATAATAAATATGAATAATTTATTGAAATAAATGTATAACCAATTTAGTTCAGTATAGTTTTAATAATCCAAACTATTTAAAATACATGCAATAATTTACACACAATAATACAGTATATTATTTAAATGGACTTTTAATTTAGTTTAGTATTTAGTATTAAATATATTAACTTTGCTATAATGCTCTGATTTACTCATTATATTATACAGGTGATAAATTTTGATAGCATTTGTTTAACAGTATTGAATATGGTTCAGATTGAGTTTCTATATTTTCATTCCTATTTTGAATTGAATTATTTCCTGTTCTGAATTTAATTTAATTGCAATTTAGTACATTGCTCTTTCTCTCATTTTATTACACTTTATTTTATTATTATATTGCCCAACCATTGGTATTTACCAATGCAGAAAAAAAGAAAAAGAAAAAAAAAACATTCACAGCTACAGCATAGGTGCTAAGTGTAGATTATCCTGCCCCTTGTCAATCTTTAGACTTTGTGTATGTATTTTCTGTACACAATATATGCTATGTATGGCAAGACAATAGAAATATATGTTAACTGTAGCAAATGCTCTGTGATGACACAGCAGTATTGTAGCTGTAATTTAGTTTTCACTGAAACTGTAAATCATAGATAGTGAGTACTGCACTTGTCTCTGCTCTAAACATTTTCTCTGTGATCAGCCTGACAATCTTTTCATTGAAGGGACGTCTCGTCTCCTAAGTTTCAATGCAATTCCTCCTGCACAAAAAAGAGATTTTGTCTCACAAAAAGAAATCAGTATGAGCTTCCAATCCCCTTCCACAGATGAGTGTTTTTCTTAAACTGTAATATTATGCAGCATTTCCCCTAGCGCTGTGCCAGTATGTAGCCTTTTGTGTGCTACAGCCTGACCTTGAGAACATCTGGATGGGCAGCTTGATAAATGTTGCTGTAGTTTCATGGTCAGCCCTTAAATACAGATCACAGATTAATGTCGACCGATTCTGCCTGATTTCTTCTATCTCCTGAATTGATTTAAATGTTAGCATGAAACCCAGCAAACCATACTTTTAGGTTGCTGTTTACATGCTCACCAGTGAAAAATAGTTAATTATTTGACAGCATCTGCAGTAAAAGCACAGCTCTGGATGTTTGTTTCTATTTAATTATTAAATACAATAATAAACAACTACTGTATAATCTGTGTGCATTTCTCGAAGGGCAGAGAGCAATTTGTGTATTTATGAATATTTTTTTTTGTATTAATTAATTATTAAGTCCCATAAATCAGAAACAGATATAAAAAAACAGGACATAAAACATGCTGTCAATAAACAAACTGAGGTACAATAATGCATTAGCTTAAATAATAAAACCTGTGGGCAGAGTCAATACAGATGTAATTTACCTAATTTTTGACATTCAGAGGAAGTGGCAGTTATGGATTTATCTTCAAGACTTACAAAGGATTTCTGTTTATTCCACGCTGCTCATACTTCCCATTTCTTGTGCAAATTTGGATTGAAATATTTTAGTTGACAGCTTGAAGTATTCTGATAATGAATGCATATTTCATTTCCATGGCACTTTTATAAAACAAACCACATTAGCAACTTTCCAATTCCTGCTTCGCAAACAGATCATTAAGCCGACAGTAATATTTCCTGCTTCTGTTAACTTAATTCTATTTTGTTGCTGCCTAATGATTTCCTTCATAATGTCCCACAAACAATACATTTCCTCTAAGTGGTGATTCATGAAGTGTGGTGGCGTAGTGGTGATTCCTCTAAGTGGTGATTCTATGTAATCATAATTCATAGTCTGACATTATTAAGAGGGTTAAATTGAACTGAAAATTTGCAATTACAAATATGCAATACACATGAATGATGCTAATGGCTAATGGCACATATAGGAATTCAAAGCCTATAAGCCTCAATGAGAAAATGGCCCCGGTTTTCCATAATGCCTTCCATTATGACTTAAATGTTACCTGAAGCAAGGGAAAAAGCTACCAGCATGCTGCAGGCACATTATGTGTTGCCAGATACCACGGAGTAAGTCGCTCCACTGAGTGCTGACTGTTTTGACCTTCTGTGATGTCATGAGAGCGTGACCAACACTATTAGGCTACACTGAGAAGTGACTGTCTGCCAGACGATGACCAGAAACTTCATCAAATCCTACTACAGGAATGGCACAAAATCCCAAAATGGGATTCATAGATTTATAGGCTCACAGGCTCTCAGATGTTTAAAGTTGTTACTTTGTTGTTTTATTGTTCTGATTTATGGAAGATTATTTCCACCATGGTATAAAAATAAAACATATTTTTTATCTTATAGTTTTTTTCTCAGAATGATCAGCACATCTCATGATTCTGATTTTTCTTAATTATTATAGAATTGTTTATATCTCAACATTACAAGTTTATATCTCAAAATTACAAGTGTATATCTTTTCTGATTCTGAATTCATAGATATAAACTCACCTCTATTTTGAAAATAAAATAAGCTTACAAAGATCAAACTACTCCAAACTATTAAACTGTTTATAGCATATCTAGGTTCTGTCAAATGCAACAAATCTGATCAAATTAATTACATAATATGCTGATTAATCAAGTAACAGTAATCAGAAATTATACAATATTCTAAAACATCATGACAGATGTGTAAATCATCAAAAAGATATGACAAAAAAAATGAATATATGAAATTAATATATTGTTTGTTTGATTTTTATATTACTTACAATTATATACAGTACACTGGAGAAAAAAAGTAATTTTACAGGCATTTCTGTTAACCCTAAAACACAACACAATGTAGTGCAAAATTCAAATACACATAAAGCAGCTGAAAATTCCTTCATATACAGTATTTGGTGTCCTATTTCTACCGGTTTTTACTGCAGCCTAGCCTATAGTCCAAGGCAATCCATTTTGCAATATTTTTTCAGCTCCTCACACAATGAATGTGGCCTTTTCAGACACCATGTCAAGTTAAAAATAGTAAAACTTTTAAAAAGGCATTTTGAGGCTTTTATATAAATGGTTATAGTTGTTCAATGGTGACTAAAATGCAGTTTTTTTTTTTTTTGCAGTCTTGGTAATTTGCTGTGATTCATAGAATAAAACCTTAAAAAAAACAAGAATTCTTTCTGATGACTGGGGCCTTGGTTCCAACAAGAATGTGACAATTTTCTTCCAACTTGGCCACTCTCAGGGCTCGTCTCACCCTGCACACCAACACATGCAGGAACATGCATTTATATATCATTGCTCTCATCTCTCCTCTGAAGTCTTTCGGTGTCATCATTGCAAAGTCAAGATATTGTTCACATCGATTCAATAACCTGGAGGAAAAGACCTGTGGGAAAACCTGTGGAGAACATCTTACAAGAGCATGAAACATTCCCAAGTACAGAGGAAAGCTTAAAGGCATTGTTTACCCAAAAATGAGAATGTTGCCATCATTTGCATAACCCCATGTTGTGCCAAACACTTGTGGATTGCTTTCAAGGAACAACAACAACAAAACAAAAATGCAGATTAATACTGGTAATTTTATGTTTTTCAGTGCAATTACAGTGAATGGTAATTGAGGCTTTCAAGCGTCAAAAAAGAGAGAGGCAAAAGCACCATAAAAGTATTAAATTATAAACGTAGTACAAATAATTGTGTGCCACTGTATGTATGTTTAAGTCTTCTGATAATTATGATAGATTTGTTTGACAAGAAAAACGAACAAAAACAAATTGGATTGTTTTGTGAACTGGATCATCTGATTCATTTAAAAGATGTGATTCAAATAAAGATTGTTGACAAATTAAAATAGTTGATAATGGCTGATAGATGTATATTTTTAAATATTGACTTACATTTCAATCTGTTCATCACACAAACCTGAATATTGTCCACAATTCATACGAATCACTGTTATGATAATTACATAGAGCTTTAGTATTCTTTTTAAGGCCCGTTCACACCAGGAACGATAACTATAAAGATAACTATAAAGATAACGATATAAGCATCCAAACCAGCGAACGATATTGTCTGTGTATTCTAAGTGTACGCACGTCTGCTGCTTTAAATTCTCGAGCTCATTACAGCAGGATTGATTCTGATTGGTTGGCAATGTATTTATCGTTCATCAGAAAAAGAAAAAAAAATAGTTCTGAAAGTGATTCCAACGATATCGTTTCTCTGTGCCTTTATCGTTATAGTTGTGGTGTGGACTCCGCTATTCTTTAATACTGAGAACGATTTTTAGAACTGTATCTTTATCGTTATCTTTATAGTTATCGTGCTTGGTGTGAACGGCCCTTAAGCTTCAAAGCCAGATTTACTGTAATAGCATTGGAAAGAATTTTGCAATGTTCTCCTTTTTTGTTCTACAAAAGAAAGAAAAACATACGTCAAACATGAGGTTGACTAAACGCTGAAAAGTTTTAAGGAGATACCCCCAGATTTGTGAGAGAATCTATGTCAACACACAGATTCAGTGGAACATATCTTTTGCTAAAATAATGTTGTCTCGCGGTAAACTACAGTACTCATATAAATTAAATGCAGGCCCTAGTCCAAGTAGAAACACTACCTTTGCTAAACAAGAGATTAATGGCTTTCAACCACCCCTAGAGACTCTCAGCAGACTTTTCCAGCTCTTCAAACTTTCCCAAAACTGGAACATTTTTTGTGGAATATACTTTACATGTATCCCCAAATTTCCCAAAGTGCTAATTATGATGAAACACACTTCTTATTTCCACATTCACAAAAAAACAAAACAAAACTCTTGACAGGAAATGTTTCTGCTTTTCATATTCATAATAATTGCTCCAGTACTGATGATGAAAAATAGAACTGAGAGAATTGCTCTGCAAGGACAGAGATCAAGAAAAGGCTGTAGCGTTGCATGTTACACCACTAAATAACATTGCCAACAGGCAAGCCACAACAGTTTCACATTGAATTTCATGAGCTTGTGAGGTCGCACGGTCAAGGTCACAGATTATTTAGAGTTAATTGCAGTTGAGACAAGATATTAACACTGTAAATTGCTTTCATTAATGATGTGGAAGTCAAAATGTGAGATGTTTCTTTCCATTCGCAGCTCTCTGCGCTAATAGGTCATAGATAAACATATACCACATAGCCTTGGGTACATGTAGCCTGTCTGTCTACGGGAAGGTTGAAGGTTAGGTCTTGAGAAATATTATTGATGATTCACTGCTATGATTGGCTAACAGTTGTGTATGTTTGACAGCCTACATCCTATACAGATAGATGCTGAAGTGATTTAGGTTAAAAACACAAAAATACTCAGTACATATCAAACGATCTGCAATAACATTTATGCATTTTGCAGACACTTTTATCCAAAGCAACTTTCAGCAAGCATTCAGGATATACTTTTTTTTTTTTTACCTGTTTGTGTGTTCCCTGGGAATCGAACCCACAATCTTTTGCACTGATAACACAATGCTCTGTGTCTCACGTGACACAAAGGACAGTATGACAATACTGTCAAATAAATTACACCATAGTTATGAAAAAGTCCAAGCCTGGGATAATTACATTTTGCAAGCTACCATAAATTAAAAACAGTGAATGTTTTTTCTTACCATTACAATCAGTGAAGTGAAAGGGCTTCACCCAATGACCTGTTTAGTAGGCGCTAGATAATAACCAGGGTCATGTTCCATTTATGAATATTTTATTCAGTCTAATGGCCTCTCATATCACATATCTCATCAAGATCTGATCTTCACAAAGCCCTGGTTCAGGCACTTCTACAAACATCTACATATTACTTGTTTATGATTACTTGATTAATTGCTGGATAATCTCAATCATTATTTTAACTAGAAGCCAGTACGCCATATTTTGGAAGTAGCTAAGGCTATTAATTGGAAGTTTTATGCATAATGATGCACATCAGTTCATGTAATGAAATAAATACCTTGGATACATGGAGTCTGAGATCGGAGTGACAAGTGGAACCATTTAACTAATAATTCAGATCATTTACTGAGCAATAACTCACAGACCCTAGCAAAAACATGCACAAAACAATGTATTAAATTACATGAGACAGGCTAATACATTTTTTAGCCGCTATATGTGTGAAACTGTATACTGTATTTATAATATATGCAAAGCACATGCAATAATAATATGTTGAACACTTTTTTCTTACATCCCGCAATGCACCAATCTAGCAAAAGAGCACAGCCTGTTTTACAGCCTTCTGTTCCCCAGGTGCTGTATTTCACTGCACAGCCTTTGTATAATAAATGATCATCTTGTGCTTGTAAAGTTCACTTTTATCAGAACCAAATGATCTAATTACCAACACACTCCAAATATATAAATACCTTCATTTGAACAAGGAAGCCTGAAGCATGCAACAAAATCTCATAAACGAGCCACTTTAAAGCGCTGCAAAAAATCGATGTATTTTATATGAATTAAAACTAGCTTTACTTATTAAAACTTTTGCATCCTTTATAGCTGTGAAACTGCATGAGCATTTTACAATGAGAAAAAGCACACACATCACCCTTAACCTTCATGTTACGTTGTGAATGTTTTATGTTGAGACCCCAGAGGTCCCAGTGATGTACTGTATGTGGAAACATAATAAAAGTTTAATCAAAATAAAACTCTTAGTTCTAATTTATAATCACAAATTATAATTTGTTCTCACAACTGTTTAATATAGGATATAAAACATGCACAGAGACACTTTCCTACCTGTTGTTTATTTAGATTTTATAGTATTTCTCCAAATTTACACATTTACAGTTACCCTTATGAAGTACAGTATATATGTAACTATTTTTTTGAGAAAATAGAGGGATATACTGTAGTTTTAATAATCCAATGTCCAGTAATACAGTCTGCTGGGATTTGTTTAGATCAGAGGGACACACACGCGTGTGTGAGTGCGAGTGCAAGTGTGTGTGTGTGCGCAGGGAAATCACACTTCAAACCATTCTCCATTAAAAAGTTACATGACATTTTTTTTTTTTAATGGAGAATGGTTTGAATTGTATTTTCTAACTTATAAATCACAAATTTAGAATTGGTTCTCATAAGATTAAGAAAAGTTATCAAGTTTTACCTCAGTGACAATATAAACAGCTGGCATACAGGTACAGTTAATTGCTAAAAGTTCATTAAACTTTGATGTAAAGTTTTGAGTGTAAGGTCAGATGGGGGACAATTATGCAACCTTTCATTTGAGCTTCCTTTCATTCAGATGTCATGAATCAGACATGGTGTCCTTGTTTGCTGGAAAGGAACCTCGTTGACCTCAAGCAGGGCAAACATTATTTAGAGTGTTGTGGAATAATGAAAACTGAATCGTTCATTATCCATTTGACTAATGTCACGGAATGTGCACAAGGATATTTCTAATCCTCGCCCACTCATTGCATGACAAATGATCTGTGACAAAACAGACAGAATTTAGGGGGTCTATTATGGCTCGTGCTTATGAATAAAGCTGTCTTAACTGAGCTCAGACAGCTGCTTCAGCATTTGCCTGAAACAAAAGAGGAATTTAGAGAGTGATTTTGGAACAGTTTCGAACTCCCTGAGTCAGCGTGACAAAATCACCTTTGCACCATCCAAATCTACTTAATCAAGAGCAGGATTAATGATCATTACTGTTATCATTATCAGCATCATCAGGTTTAGGGGCACCAACGTCAACATTTCAGAGAGCAGAGCCAACAATACGGCTTCTAGATGCAAGCAACATTTTATTTCTGAGCCAACAAAACCGTGAAGGGGCTCATTTCCCATAATCCTCTGAGCAAACATCATATTTCTGTCTGTGTGTAACCTGTGATCAGATGTCATATTTGGCAACGAGTTGGTCTTTGCAATGTTTGGATACGTGGTCTCAAATCTCAAGAGGAAATCATCATAGAGAACGTTACATTTGCAGCTTACCTCCTGTCAGAAATCCAAACCACGCTGGAGCGCTTTCAAATTGCCAACCTCACCAGAAGACCAAACGCAAAGGCTTGCTCGAGTAAAAATACTCAACATGAATGAATCAACAAAGTTTTCGCCCCTCTAAATTACCTTAACTTTTACATGCATCAATCAATCCTAAATCATAACCAGCCGTGAGGTGCATTAAATCAAATTTGGGGAATAAAAGAGCAGGGAAAATATACAACGCTGCAGCACAAAGCAGTCCGTGGAGACAAACAGGTTTGTATATCACTGATTCACAGCCACAGACATTTCAATAAGATAGGAGAGATGGCTGCCTGTGTGGAGGTTATCAAAGTCCTTTCATGTGCCTGTTAAATAATGAATACATGCTGATACTTAATCTGTCACCTCTCAAAGATCCATTATTCATAAGTACAAACACTGTCTGAGAGAAATATCCACCTGCAAGGCCAGGATAAAACTGAGTGACAAATACTATTCCTCATTTTATGAGAGGCCGCACATAAAACCACATTCACACACTTTAAGAAGGGCTGCATTGTCTAATTGTATTAGTATCGCATAATGGTATGCGGATAGATAAATATTATTACTCCCCTCTCCTAAAGACCTTATTTTGATATGATTCACAGCCATTACAGCAGCAAGGTTCGGTAAAAAGCATTTCTTCGACACAGACAAAAGAACTTGATTCTCAGCATAACCATCAAACAGCCCTCACCTTTCACCATGGAAACGGAAATCTGCCAATCATGCACATAATAAATCTTGCACAATACTGTATTTGCATAAGAGCAGGCTTGCGGAACTGTGTCATGGCCAGCTGGACATCTCTTTGTTCTTCATGTGCCCCCAGAGGCCGAAATGCGATGGTACCTGAGGGTTTGTCTCCTTTTGAAAGGAGTTGATTATAAGTGTCGGGCTGAACAACTGAACAAGCAAGGTAAGGGTTCTTTCAGAGAGGCAGAGAGAGAGAGAAACTAAGTTTATTGAGAGAGTCTCTCAGCTCCTGCAAAGGGATTTGGATGTCTCAGTGCATAAACGAAGCTATTAGCTCTCTCATTCGCCAAGGGTTTGTAAATGTTTGTGCCCTTTCTGCTAAATTTTGCCAGCTAGAATG
The DNA here is from genome assembly GCF_023724105.1 of Carassius gibelio. Lineage (NCBI taxonomy): Eukaryota > Metazoa > Chordata > Actinopteri > Cypriniformes > Cyprinidae > Carassius > Carassius gibelio. Next base: position 19,462,336 of record NC_068387.1, read on the forward strand.
TGGAGAGATTATAGCATTTCCTATAAATGTAATAGTCCTGTGATATTGCACATGATTTTAAAGGGATAGTTCAACCAAAGATGAACCTTTATGATTTCCTTCTGTGGAATACAAAAGGAAGATACTATGAAAGATATATATATATATATATATATATATATATATATTTCCACCACAGGATAAAAAAAGGGTTAAAGCAACTTTTTAAACTAATAATTGTATGACCACAAATGTTTATGAGCTTTGTTGTTTTCTTTCAATTCCAACTTTTCTTCTTAGAATTGTTATTTATGCTATTGTGATTTGCAATTGTTTTAGTCTTATTAGCAATAACTGCTATAACTTATTGTCCCGTTTACATATCCATGCCATTATCTTCTCTATATACCCTCTACGAGTTAAAGTCTCAAAGGCCAAGCAGTTTTTAGAGTATTGATTTACTGTGAAAACCCCAGCTACTCCAGCAAGTACAGCCCTCCTCCACACTCTGCTTGAGTTAGACTGCTACCATGATGTTCCATTAACATGTATCGACCACTGAATTAAAATATCACAACTCCAATATACTGAGCCTTCAGCAAACGTGGTCGGTATAACAGTAAAAACCCACAAATGCCGAATCAATAGGAAATAAAATCATGCATAGCAATGTGACTTCACAGCTGAACTTTTTTGACAGCATTACACAAAATTCCCTAGAAGGCGTAGACATGCATGTCAAGGCAGTGTGACTAATTTGTTTACTGCACTGAGGGTCATGAGTGACACTCATACTGTGGCACAAAGATTTGAATGTACAGCTAGATATTATAAGCCTGTGGGCATGAAAAAAAGCTTGCAGGCAGCATGTCAGATTTGGTTGTGCTTCAGGGTGAGATGTGGGCCGGCGTGAGACTGCTGACATAACAATCCCAGTATCAGCAACACATGACAGGTGGCTCTCACCACTGTGACTGTGCACATATCACGGGGGGATGGGTGAACCCTGTCATCATAACTGAACAGTTGTGGAGCACACAGGCCCGTAGTGTTTGGACTTGCTGTTCTGGCTGCTGAACATCTAGAAAATGGCTTTCATTTCATATTTTGTACATTGATGATCAGTCAGTCTTCCAAAAAGGACAAATCATGAAAGCATATTTAGCAGGAGTGTCTGTGACCTTAACAGCTCAATTGTTTGGTGTTTTAACAACAAAAAATAGTCTTTACGATTACAATTGTGTCCACATAGCATAGCAAGACTTAATCAGCGAAGATGAATAGTGGGTAAAGACGGAAACTGAATGAGAATGAGAAGGAAACATTGAATTGGAGAGAATCTTTCAGTGAACAGATCTTAAAAGAACCAACTTTTTCTTAGTGTGAAGAACATTTGAATGATTCAAGGACTATACAGAACCTTTTGTGCAATGAAAATGCTCCATGGATGTTAAAGGATCTTCATAGAACCAGTGCCAACAAAGAACACGATTTTCAAGGGTATACAGAATAAAATTATCACAATCTCATGATGCAAAAGGTTGATTCCATTCAGTAATATTTTTTACTGAAATCAACACATTAACACCCCAACATCTTTGGAGTTAGAACTTGCTGGTTATTCACAATCGCATTCTGGGAAACTCATATCAATTACTCTAATAATGCATTATATATTTGTTTAATGAGGCAACATATTTCAGCTATTAAAAATTCATATTAAGCTGCTTAAATGCAAACATGGTGATGGTAGACAAGATTTATTGCTTCTCAGTAGGATGTAATAGTGGCTGTATTCACTCATTCAAAAACACAAATAATTGCTGGAACAACTGCTCATGTGTGCCCCCATAGGGACACAGTGTCTGCATCACAGTAACTCCACGCACATGGAGTTACACAGAGAGAAAGAAAAGAAAGCATGACAGTAGTAAGGTTGAACATAAATAAGCCACCAAGATTCTGTGGCATTAATGAGCGTTTATGCATGCCATATTTTCCATGTGCGTGCATGCAGAAAGCTCTTCAATGTGGTAAACATTTGCTGCTCTGAAGGAATGTTAACCTTGGCAATGAAAACATATTAAAATGATTTTAGAGGCAAAGAAGGATCTCCGCTGCATGACCAAAATCATTTTTAAATTAATGAGCTTGCAAAAAGTCAGGGAAACATTTGCAAGCTGTAAATGCAAGCTGTTTTCAACCCAGAAGCCCAGAAATAAAGCAGCACAGAGCACAGGACTGCCAAAACAAAAGAGTGAAATGAAACCCTATTATGTCCCAATTAAACTAATACGGATCACAGTATATTTCTAAGGAAAGGTTTACAAAGAAAAAGCACAGTCTGACATTATGTGACTGCACTGAATCACTGAGCTGAGCAGTTTGTTCAATCAGTTTTGTATGATACAAAAAAAAAAAAAAAAAAAAAAAAGAAAAAAAAAATTCCTCTTTTGTCATGAACGTAATTGTACAAAAGAAGACCTTTATTGGATGTTTCTCACACAAAGTTATTCTATGGCATCAGAAGAGGAATATGGATTATTGTATGATGCTTTTAGTGTGTGTGTGTGTGTTTTAAGTTTAAAAGCCTTGTTTCCAATACAATTGCATGAAAAGAGCAACCAGCAAATTATTCAAAATTATTAAAATTGTTGAAACAACGAAGGATCTTTAGGCACATTTTTTGCATCTGGTGCATCTCTCTACTTTTTGGACTCTGCTCTCACAGGACCTTTCTTATTTGTTGGGTACTGAGATATGTTTGACTCCACGTCATTTTTTCATGAATGACTTTTGGGATCTCACCTTGACCGCCCAACAAAGATGTTTACTGTTAGCTGCTCTCACTGGGGCAAAACAGTTCCTATTCAGTCATTGGGATCCTCCTCACACACTGAACAGACAAACCTGGGCAGTATATTTGTTGGAAATTATCTCGATGGAACTCTCAACTTCTCGTATACATGGATCTAATGTGAAAACTGTTAATTTATGGCACAACATTGCTCTTTTAATGTTGTGTCATCTTTTCTAAAATCTTTATAGATATTATTTTATTGTATTTTATGTATTCATATTACTTAATTTATTATTATTATTATTATTATTATTATTATTATTATTCTTTATTTTACTTTTATGTATGTATTTATTATTTTTCTTCTCTACTCTTTAGTCTACCAGGGGGTGGGATGGATTGGGATGGGGTCTACATTTGCACAGTTTCTTTTTGTTTTATACTATTGTTCACAGAAGAAAATTAAATAAACAGTTGTTAACAAAAAAATAATGTTGAAACAACATAATGGTAAATAATAATATAAAGAAAGAAAGAAAGAAAGAAAGAAAGAAAGCATTATATTTAAATAATAAAATAAATACAAGTAAACAATGACAGAATTTCCATTTCTATGTCATCTCTTCCTAAAAATTTTAATTGACTGCATTCATCTCAGGTGCAACTAAACTCTGCAAAAGTAATCCAAAAGCCAGAGAAGAAACCAGCTGTGAAGACAAGAGGAAGATGAGAAAGACCAGGAGGAAGGAGGATGAACTTCTGATGAAAGTGTAAGTAATCATGCATCCTGTTTTAGAAAGAAGACAGCCCGGGTCAAATTGCTGTGCCACATTTCGTTAATTACCTGTCTGAGAAGGCTGCTGTGAGGAGACTAAACCCACTAACCTCCTGTCTGTCATATTAAGAGGCTTTGTGCTCTGTGGTCACCAGCAGACAGGCCCTGGATGAACCTGAGCTGAAATTCGGTTACCTGCAAGCTTCGCTGGAGATAAAGACCCCGTCTTGCTCTCCCTCACAAACACACACACTCTCTCACACACACATGCATGAAGTCTCTTGAAGTCATCATGGAATATTTCTACCTAACAAGTCTTGGCAGGGTTGATGGAAACTCATGAGCTTGCCCAGCACTGATGAGCATAATGAGAGATGAGAAAAGCCCAATTTGTAAATTCACACTCACACTGATCTTTGGTAAACAATGTGCTGTGTGATTGTTCTTAACTTTGCTGCACTCCGCTGGACTTGACAACTACTAAGTGTACCGTTGGAACAGAAAATGGCCTCCAATATGGTGTTGGGTCACTATAACCAGACGCAGGCACTTTAAAATGTAAAGTACTGGCCAACTGTCTTGCCAAAAGTCTGTAGAATGAAAAAACTGATATGGCACAACACCATATCACTGGTCTAGATTTCAGAAAGGAAATGGCTAGATGTTACATTGGTTACATACAGCATTGAAAAACTCTTGTAAAAGGCAGAATTCCCCTTCTTACAGCCACTAAAAAAAAGAAGTCAGGAAATTTAGACAAGGAACAGTAAAGCCACAGCACCTGTGGAACACACTGTCTGGCTGTGTAATTTGTATTTCTTTATTTTTTTTGTGCTCGTTAATTATTTTCTTAATGTGTCTGTGTTGTGGATGTGTTTGTGATGGCCTATATCCATGATTATGGTTTTCCATTAAACCCATGACTGACTTCTTTTAACATACGTAACACAAACGTGTTTCCCTGTCAAGGGAACTTCGAACTGCGTCCTCTGAAGGGACACTATGGGGAACACCTCGTCGTGACCCGTGTCTGAAGCATACTTTGAAAAACGCCAATGTGTTGGCCGGCGACAGCCTCTGACGTCGCTACCGGCGCGACTATAAATACGCGCCCGTAGGACCCGTCACTTATCTTCTTCGTCTTCATTGACTGTTTTGTTTGAAGCGTGCATCTGAGAAACGACCAGAATGGTAAGAGCGATCTATTATGGTTATCATGGCATCCACTAGCAAGGCGTTTAAACAGTGTGTGCATCCATGTCAGCGTTATTTGACACCTGATGACACACACAGTCTTTGCGTCTCTTGTTTGGGCAAAGAGCACGCGCGCGATGTCCTTGAGGGGGCAATCTGCGCGCACTGCGAGCGTTTTTCTGTGGAAAAGCTCCGCTCTCGTTTGTCATCTGGATCTCGCGGCTCAGGACCCGCCGTTGCCGAGGCACGGAGGAGTAGGGGGAGAGTGGGGACAGTTGCAACGTGTGGCAGTTGCAACATTGCTGATTTTTCCAATCAGGAATGAGCTGGAGTCATGACACTTCTACTGCACATGCTCAATATGCCCTTCCTTCTTTCTGGAAGTTAACAGCCACATGTGAAACTACCTTATGGGAGAACTGAAATTCAAGGCAAAAAAGTAACTTTTTTTACAACTAGATTTTTTGTCATAATGTCTAAACTGATTAAGCATTGGTCTTTATAGTTTTATAGTTTGAATGTGCAGTTTCTTAGCTCTTAACAGACCTAGGTACAATGTGTTCAAGTTAATTTGTTAGGCTGGCATCACAGTTTTAAAATGGCTGCCAGGAGGTGGGACAGTTGCAACGCATTGTTGCAACTGTCCCTCATGGCAATAATAATGACAATTAGATACATTTTTTATATAAAAGGCAAATGGAACACCAGGCAATGTGCAGAATGGCTTTAGCAGCACTGAAATGTGGCCTTATAACCAAGATAAATTCAAAGACAGTGACTTTGCACCATCTTTGGTGACGGACCAGCCGCCACCACCAGTCCTTCCAGAGCAAGCTGTGACATCTGCTCCTTTGGAAGTCTCTCCAGTGCACACAGGGACTTCTGCCTCTTCTGCAGTTCCTCCAGTGCAAGCTGAGTTGTCATGCAAGTCTGTTAGACCTCACCCCAGAGCAGGACCACAGAAGATAACGAAAGCAAACGGTATAGGAAAAAATGCAAACTGGCCATCTTGACAGACACCCCCGGAAAGGGGGCTTTGGAGAGGGAGCAAGCAAAAGTTAAGAGAATGCCAACACAAGTTAAGAGAAAACTGACAAAAAACACACTGGAAACAAGCCAACAAACCAAACCAAACCATTATGAAATTGTTAAGGCCTACATAAATCATTTTGTGAGATTTACAAAGGTGTTACATGGTTGTGTACTTGTTTTTTTAACTTTAATAAGTTAACTCTGTGAACTCGTCTCAAATAAACTAAAAAAGATAAATAATATTTCAGATAAACTGAAAAATGATGCCAAAGTATGGCCCCACATATGGGGACAGTTGCAACATTTTTCAGGGTCCATTTAAGTACAAATTACTTTCATATTATCACATGTACACATGTTGCAACAGTATGGGCAGGTAGGTGATATATATGGGTTTAATATATATATATTTTGTCTTTCTAATACAAACAGTCGCTGAGAAACTGAAGGAAATGTAAAAAGTGTTGCAACCGCCCCCACTCTCCTATGAGCTCGTGGGGATCGCAGGTGGATCTCGCTGAGGAGTTTAGAGAGGGACTTTCCTCTCACACTCTCCGGCGGCAAACGAGAGCGAACTTCGAGAGGAAGATGCGTTGTCATTAACCCTTTCTGACACTGAAGTTAGTGCTCTGCTGGGTTCTAACCAGAAAGAGCAGGAGATATTTGAGAGTGGTGAAGAAGCTGAGGCTGAGCCGCTCATTTCTCCTGCTCTGCGTAAGGGGAGCTGTTAGAGGTTATGGATCGCGCCGCGGCAAAAAAAAAAAAAAAAATAAATAAACTTGCCATGGAAGTGTGCCAGAAAGGTAACGTCGCGAGGTAGACTCGATGAGTGTTATTTTTCTGACCATAGCCCGCAGCCCAGATGAGCCTTCCATTCTTGCCTGACTTACATGCAGAAGTTGAAAAGGAATGGAAGAGGCCGTTTTCTCTTGCATCCATCGGTTTCAGCATACGAGTTATGCTGATATCGATGGCATGCACGAGGACGGCTATGAGAGGATGCCCCCTGTAGAAGAGATGCTGGAAAAAAAAAATGCTATCTCTCAGTGGGGGAACATCCTCTCTAAAATCTCCCTCTTTGCCATCTAAGCCCTTCCAGGATACATCCCGCTTAAATGGTAAATCATACGCAGTAGCAGAGCCCGAACAACAAAGGGGTCCTGGGCCATCTCGATCTGAGGATCGAAGACGGGCGCAGAAGGCTAGTGTCGCGGCTCGTGCTCCTCCCCCGCCTGAGGGCAGGGGCAAGAGGAATCGCGGGTCACGAAAAGGTAAGCAGGGTCTGAAGGATGTGATTCAGACGGGGCAGCGTTCTCGTCTGGATCAGAGCGATACCTAGGAGTTTGTCACTTCCTTTTGGATGTTTTTAAATTCTGTTTCATTTCTCCCCTGCCTAATTCCCCTGTAGCCACCAGCGCTCCACCTGATCGTGGTTAGGTGGAAAGTTTCTCACATAACAGTCTCCTATCCTGGACCTATTATGTTTTTGGTTGGTCCTATTTTCATAGTGACCTCCTTACTGACGGTCCGGACCAAAAGGGGACGCCCCGTAAAGCGGGACTCCAGTACAGGAGGGTGGGTGAGTATGTAACCCTTTCTGCTTATGGGTGTTATGTTGCTGGTGGTTATGTCTTCTAACAGACTCTGTGAGTTTCCTTTTACAGTGCTCAGTTCCAGCCTTGTGCTCTGGCCACAATCACACGCTTTCGGCAGGCGGCCGTGCCGCGTGGGTTCGCCCCCCCAGGGCGCGACACCCACCGCGGAGCGAGTTCCACGTGCGGGAAGCAAGCGCTCTGCGGTTGCTCGTCCCACACCCCTCCCGAGGAGCCTGGCTGATCGTCAGAACTGGCATAGCACTGCAGGGAATATCATGGATATCCGGCCAGGTCACCCTGAGGGGCCGCCTGGCCGCTTGGCGCATCCGGGGAGGTGGTAGTTACGGAGTCCTTCTGTATGTACTGCCTCAGGTGATGCTCCCCTCGCTTGAGGGTTGGAGCTCGCCTCTCCCGTGCGATCCAGCGCCTCTGCGATGCTTAGGAACCTTTCTGTACACACGCTAAGCCTGTGTACTGTCTCAAAACCACATGGTGGTCAGTGTGCACGTGAACACTTTGCGCACTGTCTCAAATCCACGTAAGTGGTAAGTGTGCACGCAAGGCTCTGCGCACTTTCTAAAATCCTATACGGTAAGGGTTACGCGCCCCGCTTCGTTCCCTTTCTTAAGATGATTAGCCCCGAGGTTTCTTGGGCTTCATTCAACCAGTGTGTATTTGTTATACACCCCAAGCATCGCTTCCCTCAACATGAGGGGCTGTGTGGACTCCCGCATATTGTGGTCTTTTCAGATAGTAGGCTTCACCAGGCCTCTCTGATGGTGAGCTCCCACGGTTTGTGGTTGTCAGGTAGTAGGCCTCACCAGGCCTCCCTGGAGATTTAGCTCCCACATGCTGTGCGTTTCCACTAAAAAAAAAAAAAAAAAACAAGCTCCCACGGTTTGTGGTTGTCAGGTAGTAGGCCTCACCAGGCCTCCCTGGAGTCGAGTTCCATATTAACTTCCACTGAGGTGGTTATCAGGTAACCGGTAGTAGGCCTCTCTAGGCCTCTCTGTTGGTGAACTCCCACATATTGTGGTTATCAGATAGTAGGCTTCACAGGTCTCTCTGAAGGTGAGCTCCCACATACAGTGGTTGTCAGGTAACTTTTTTCTGTACACACGCTAAGCCTGTGTACTTTCTCAAAACCACATGGTGGTCAGTGTGCACGTGAACACTTTGCGCACTGTCTCAAATCCACGTAAGTGGTAAGTGTGCACGCAAGGCTCTGCGCACTTTCTAAAATCCTGTACGGTAAGGGTTACGCGCTCCGCTTCGTTCCCTTTCTTAAGATGATTAGCCCCGGGGTTCCTTGGGCTTCATCCAACCAGTGTGTATTTGTTATACACCTCAAGCACCGCCCCTTAACATGGGGGGCTGTGTGGGCAATTCTCGCGGTAGTTTAGCAGCGCTCCCCTTTTCTAAAAGGGTCGCCTATGAGCATGCTGCTCGGAGCTCGGAGTCCTCCTCTCATGGGAGACTGAATTCTCGTTTTTTTCATCAGAGCGCTCCAGTACTACATACTGTTTTGAGACGCACTGTGAGAGCAGACATCCTGCTGAGGCAGGGGCTGAGGCTCGGGGAATGGCGCCTTCGCACCAAGGTGTTGAAGTAGAGTTAGAGAGATTGGCCAGACCTGGGTGGATCGGTTTTGCGGCTCAAGAGAGCGTCGCACTATCCCCTCTGGCTTCCTCTGACTCATCCAGCTCCATTGGGGCTGGACGTCATGGTACAGGCGTGGCCGAGGCTTCATCTGTATGTTCCGTCCTCCAATTGCTCTGCTCCCGGGCCATTCCATCTACGAGCTGCTCTTATCAGAGTGCCACGAGAGCCCCTCCTTTGTGACAGGCAAGACTTGGTAATAAACAGTGCTAAGTTCTTAGCCGTATCCCTTTAAAGGAATCTTTCGTGATTCCAAGCCTTCAGCTCTACCCCGGGCCGAGGCCCTTCAGGTAAGTTGGGTATGTAGCTTAGGCCTTTGGCCATAAGGGATAATGTCATGGACAGCCGTCGAACCGTCCCAGGGGCGACTCCCGGTGAAATGGTAGAGTTGGTACTTAGTGTTTGCCATGATTCTGGCCTGCACTCCCCTCAGCATGGCGGCGTGGGTATACTGTTCCCCATAGTGTCCCTTCAGAGGACGCAGTTCGAAGTTCCCTTGACAGGGAACGTCTCAGGTTACGAATGTAACCATGGTTCCCTGAGAGGGAACGAGACACTGCGTCCTCTAGCTCCCTGCCATGCTTCGGACGCAAGCTTCACGAAGAAGATAAGTGACGGGTCCTACGGGCGCGTATTTATAGTCGCGCCGGTAGCGACGTCAGAGGCTGTCGCCGGCCAACACATTGGCGTTTTTCAAAGTATGCTTCAGACACGGGTCACGACGAGGTGTTCCCCATAGTGTCCCTTCAGAGGACGCAGTGTCTCGTTCCCTCTCAGGGAACCATGGTTACATTCGTAACCTGAGACGTTTTCTATCATGATGAGGACTTTCCACTGACTTGTATTGTTTTTGTACTGAGCTAATTATATTTTCTATCACCTTTCTTAGGTCAAGGACCCCCTAATAGAGCAAGGATAATGACAACACGGATACCATATTACATATTTATAGACCTGGATACCTTATTTTAATGGCTTTGCAACATGCAAATCATTGTTTATTTAACCATTGTTTTACAAAGCCTCTTTTTCTTTGGTTTAAAGTTGTTAAAGTTCAAGTTATAGATCTTTTTGAACAACACAATAAAATATTTTTGAACAATGCAATGTTAACTGTCTAGAACTACTTCAAGATTTAAAACAAATCAGACATGACCCCATTTTCTACAATCACACCTTTTTGGTATAACCATGGCATTTTTGCCTATCAAGAAGCAAAGCAAGTTCGACATTTATTTTAAAGCCTTCAACTCCCTTTGAGCCTTACAGTTTCTTCTTTTTTGGTCTCTTTATTTCCTTGTCTTTCTATTCCTTTAGCTTTTGGCTGTTTAAGCTACTTTTTTGCAGATGAGAAATCATGAACATTTCACACCCTACAAACTCACAAGGAATGCTTAAGTTTCATCTATCGCTTTTGTAGCTTCCAGCTCCCCATATGTGGACTGCCCACTGGGAAAATTAACAAAAATGATTGGCATGCATAAAGGACCTCAAAAGCAGATTGGCTAAACAAAAATCTGAAGGCAGTTCATGGTCAATTTTTATTTTGTCGTATAGGGAGACTATCGCTGTCACAGAGATCCATGGGATGAAGCATTTAGGTTGATATCCTTTAGGGAAAAGTGCAATTTTATTCACATCACTCATTCAGTATAACACACATAAGGGTCAAAACATTTTTTTTGTTTTTTGTTTAAAGGAGCATTCTAATTAATGTTTAATCGTTTTAAAAGATTTTTCATGAATATATTATTATTTAAATATAATTATAATGTTTATTAACCTATTTTCAGTGATGGCAAAAATCCCACCCAGCTTTCATACAAAAAATGTACACATCTTTGTGCTTTGGTCCAAATGTAATTATCTCAGACTCTCCTTAGTCTGCTTTTACAATAGCAAACAAAGGCTTAATTAAGATTTATCACAAACATGTGACTCCAACTTTGACTGGCCAATCCATCTAAACATCTCAGGATATTATTGTTTAACCAGCAAAGACTTTGTCCTTCATCAAAGCATTCAGTCAATAGAAGTTTGAGTAATGGCTCCCAGTTCAGTTGTATTATAGCTGGAAAATTTCAGAGCCATGTGTTTTGCCATCGTATCTCAGCCAAATGCTTCTTAATAAACCATTAAATATTATACTGTGAATGTTCAGTATTATACAGCATGCAATTCTGCACTAAGAAAATACATTACATTTAATCTGAGAAAGTGCAAAGAAATAGCCTTGGCCCTTTTATGAAGTCTTCCAAAAGCGGGTTTAAGCTCTCTACCTCTCCGAGCCTTGCTGAGCCATGCGGTCGGAGCTGTTAAGCTCATTCCAGAATTCAAAAACTGTACTTCCGTCACCTTGTATGTCTTCTGACATACATGTTGGAATTTGTCATCTCTATCTGTTATCAACTTTCTCCCAGAAAAGTGGGGGACAATATTTATCTCAATTTTTACAGCTGACGGGAGGCATGATAAAGTGGTAGGGAAATATTCCAGAGAACCACCTTCCTTTGAGAGCCCACCGCTCTCTGTGTCCTCTGGCCCTGCCTCTGCTGCCGGGATGGCTCTGGTTTCAGGGCAGCAGCAGATCAGCCAGACATTACTCCATGCCTTGATTTATATAGTAAATTGAAAAATTTCGAGGAGGGAGTCCATTTATGTAGGCAGGGCAAGACTTTTGCCTTCATCTCACCTTTAAGCTTGTAGAGGGATACTGCTTCTAAAACAATATTAATTAATATGCATGTTGGGTCTTAGAAGGAATAGTACAGGTTCATTACAGTGATTACTACAAAATCCTTATCTTTACAACAAACAAAAATCTGAATTACAGTGAGAAACTTACAATGTACAGTAAGTGAATGGGGCCAATGCATAAACATTAAAATACTCACAACACAAAAACAATACAGTATGTGCTATATGATGATAATGGGAGAAAACAACTTCATTACAACAACTTCACGTATGATACTAAATTGAATAACTAATGGAGGTGTAACAATACACTTATGTCTTGATTAATCCGATACATGACACTGTTTACACGATTAAATACTCTCAACATAAAAAGAGTAAAACATTTACTTAAAAAAAGATCAGATCAGTAAAAAAAAGAAAAAAAAAAAGATTTGTGTTAGACACATATGCTTGCACTCTGTCAGAGTACTTACATTTAAAAGGTTATTTGAGCAAATAATGTATTTCATTTTTAATTTAAAATAACTAACTAATAAATATGCAAGCTCAAATGTGTGAGCTTTCGTGTTTCCCATATTTGATTCGGTCTTTGTCAATAGATCACTGTTTATAATGTGAATAAAAGCATACATTAAATGTCTAAACTGTCTATATAGTTTATAGACAAATATTGTGATACGATATATTGTTACACCCCTAACATACTTTTTATGTGTAAAGTTGTATTGAAATGTGCACTATTGTTGCCATGACAACATGCCTAAATTCTAAAACAACTGTAAAAATTATAAAAAATAATACAGGATTTAAAAGAAAAATTAATGTAAGTGCCATTCACTTTCCATTCACTCCATTCACTCTCATTGGAAGTGCCTCACCATTGCTTAAATTCAGCATGTATTGTGAAACTGCTGGAGTCACAGCTGAGTTTATACCATTGGCATATCTGAGCACAGTAGTGATTATTATCTGGGCAGAACTCTCTGTGCTGGAGGAGACTGGTGATAAATCAGAGTCGAGGCTGGAGAACGTTAAGGTTTCATTGCCAAATGCTTGTCACCGCCTTTAGGCTGAAGACCAATGCCTGACGTTAGGTTTATTAGGGCTCAAGCCCGAAGGGGCGAAGAGCCCTATTGTTCTTCTAAGGATTATTAGGGCTCAAGCCCGAAGGGGCGAAGAGCCCTATTGTTCTTCTAAGGATTATTCTTATTATTATTTTTTTTATTTTTTATTAAACCTTCCGGGGGTTTTTGGGGGCCTTAACATGCTCAAAAACTCTTGAAAATTGGCACACACATTGGAATCTGCGGCCATCAGGACGCCGCAGAGGCTGGGACCCGGGCGTGGCACAGGGGCTCTACAGCGCCCCCTGGAACACAGTCAGAAATCTTGAACCATAGCTCACACACACTTTCATGTATTTATATGAAACTCAGTACACTTATAGATCTCATTGAGCTGAACAACTTTCGCGCTTTATGTTATAGGCTCCGCCCAACAGGAAGTCAGCTATTCAGGGCTGTTTAAAAAAAGCATGCTCTGGAATTTGAAATACTCCTCTGAGGTTTTCAACCCGTTCGCCACGAAACTCGGTGAACATGATCTCAAGACATTGGGGATGAAAAATTGCGAGGGGATTTTTGATATCTCGAACGGTTTGCCCGTGGCGAGGCGTGGAACTTATGGCGAGAAATGAGGAACAGGAAATGTCTAATAACATCCACATACATTTCCTGAATTTTATCAAACTTCATTGGTTTGTTCGTTGTATGATACCGATCGTATATATGTGACTATTAAGAGTCAACATTATAGCGCCACCAACTGGCAGCAGGAAGTGTGTCATTTTCCAAATGCTTTGAATTCAGCATCTTATTTTTACTCGATTTACTTCAAACTTCATCAGAATAATGACAAAACACGGCCGATGTAAATCTGTTGTGGAGATATTGATATCTGATATAGTGTTGCCATGGCAACGTGTCAAACTTGAATGTTCTGTTATGGTGAGTTTGAGGCAGACAACAAGCTCAGATTTACATGAAACTCAAAACACATATCAGTATTAGTGATAGCTAGACAATGGCAAAAGCTTTTAAAAGGGCGTGAATGAGGCACTCTATAGCGCCACCTTTTGTCAAAAGTGGGGGGGTTAGTTTTAGCTACAGACACCAAACTTGGTACATAAATTGTTCTTATCAAGACGGACAACTTTCTAATTCACAGTCATCAGCTACGACCAACAGGAAGTCGGCTATTTTGATTTGAATATTTAAATTGAGCTCTGATTTAATGCATTCTCCTCAGAGGAAATGTTCACTATACTCACCAAACTTTGTCTACATGTTGAAAAAACATTGAGGAACTTAAATTGCGAACGGATTTTGGTTAGCTTGAACCGTTTTGTCGTGGTGATTTTTTGAAATGACAGTAAAAAGGGAATCATTAATTGTCTTGTATTTTTAAATTGCAGCTTCCAAACACTTAAAAAAAATTAATACAGAGATCAAATCATTCTGAGGACATATGCATAGTTTCATGACCTTACAACACTGTATGATTAAAAGAAAATAAAAAAAACTGTCAGACATCTCAACTCACTCTGTCCCTCTGTTTGAGCAATGTATGTGTGCTGACTGAGTGCATGTGTGTGTGTGAGTGTGTGTGTGTGAGTGGGGGATGGGCATGAGCTGAGTGGCAGACACAATGAGAGAGAGAGAGAGAGACTTAATCATCTCTTTAATCACCAGAAAAAAAATGTATTTTAAATTGTTATTTTTTGTTGCTGTTGCTAACATTGCTGTTTTCATTACAGCTTAAGAAATCTCTTAGGCCTTATCCTTTTCTGACAGTTTCAGGAATTAAAAACAAAATTCTAAAAATACTTATTTGTGCTGCAAATAATAATTTCAACTAATTTGATACTGACCTATTCCATCCTGTGACATGACATGTATCTACATTTTTAAAATCTCATGGATGTAACAGTAAAACTGTTCAGTTCACAGATCAAGACTAAGCTTCTTTCACAAATGCTTATAAGTCATTAAAGGATTTAATAACACTGTAAAATAATGTCTAATTTGTTAACATTAGTAAATGCATTGGTAACACTTTATAATAACTGCACTCATTAGTAAATAGTCAGTTTATGGTTTATAAAGCCTTGTCCCAATATTAATAGTCAGTAGTAAGCAGTTTATTATATAAATAGCTTGTTCTTGGTTTATAAGCACATTTATTAAAAAGGAGTGTAATCTTTTCAGTTATCTTCCTATGAAAAAAAAATAAAAAAAAAATAAACAAACAACAACACAGATTGATACAGAACTCAGAAATTTTATTGTGGATTTATGATAAAATCAGCATGTAAAAATGAATTCATACTCCTCCGAGAAGACATAAGTAGTTCACACCAAACTTTTTCAACATGATGCTAATATACTGAAGATGTTAAATTGCGAATGGGTTTAGGATACCTTAAATGGTGTGGCCATAGCGATTTATTAAAGTAACATAAAAAAATACAATAGTTATTTTACGATATCTTTAAAAATTTTCATTTCAACTCTTCATAATTTTTTATATATGTAGAAGTCATCATTTGAAGGAAGCACAGTAAGTTTCATAGCTTTATCATTTTCAAGAGCCAGCATAAAATTAAAACTATCATAACTTATAAATCAAGCTTGCAATTCTTAGTACCAATAATGGCCACCAGATGGAGCTATAGGATTACTTTTAAATAATTATTGTAGAAACGAGTATAATTTAAATCATTTATAGAAATCTTTCAAAGAAAAATAATATGAATTTTATGTATTTACTGATAAAATGACCCTCACTTAATTAGAATAACAAGCTGAAGTATTGTGAACTGTATATTAAGAAATAATTCTTTATAGGCTTTATGGACAGATAAGTTTTGAGTGACTCTTGAAGGTTCAGCCCCACATCCTCTTTTACCACTGTTTAAAGAATTTATCTTACAGAACAGGTGCGAATGAATTTTGGATAGCTTGAATGGTTTTGTCGTGGTGATTTATTGAAATAACAGTAAAAAAGAAACCAGTAAATGTCTTTTTATTTTTTTTAAGTGCAGCTTCTAAACACTTCAAAAAAATGTACACATAGAAGACAAGTCATTCTGAGGAAATATGCATAGTTTCATGACTATACAACACTATATGGATGATAGAAAATTAAAAAACTATCAAACATCTGATGTAACTCTGTCCCTCTGTCACTGTGGGTAATGTGTGTGTGTGTGTGTGTAAGTGAATTAGGTGTGAAACTATCAGGGAGCATTTAGTCTCCAGCGCCAACATTTTACAGAACTGCCACTTTCCTGGAGTCTCAGAATTACAATGTGTCAGGTTCTGAGAGATCTAAGATTCAAAAAAATTATTTAATTAGAATACCATGAAGTATTGTGAAATACTATATATTAAGACTTTATATATAGGCTTTATGAACAGATTAGAGTGACTCGTGAAGGACCAGCACCACCTCCTCTTGTTTGATGGTTTGAGGAATATATCTTCCAGAATCCGGGATTAAGATTTAGGAGCTCTTTTTTATTCCACCTCCTTTCCTGAAAGTCTGTCTTGCAGAATTGACTAAAAATTAATCTTCACATTAATTCCTAATTATTTTGCAATTCTTTTTGTCAGTTCTTCTTGACCTGTTTTTTTCTTCTTCTTTTCTGACCTCATGACCCAGTCAGCATTTTTTGTACAATGGCCAAAACTTATCAATTTCTGTATTGCATTTGTGTTTGATATTTCTCACAGGCTTTACAGAGTTAAAACTCTTTTTTTAGCGCATTTCATCTGTAAAAGAAAACATGCCCAATAATTCTGCACACATGAAAATAAGGAGTTTTTCTCTTCCAGCTTTCCTGGACTATTGTATAGCAATCATAAATGATTAAATAAAAAATAATGGTAGTTATTAAGATTGATATGGTTTGGAATTGGTAAAATGTGCTTGGAAAAAAATCACAATAAAACAATGTTTTAATGTTTAAGTTTGGAATATTAACTGACATGAATGAATGCTATATAAATATTGTTCATGTTAACATAATGTTTAGAAATGAAATATTATTGTAAAGTGTCACTAAAGTTATATATATTGTTCTGTGAATGTGATTTTAAAGTCTTGATGATTCGGATTAACCCTTTAACTGCCATATCCTTTAAAACCTCACTGCCAGAGAGATATTGTGAATGCATGTGCCCGCTGGGCACAGTTTACCTGATGCCACCGGGGTGGCGATGGCATTGGTGGCTTGAGCCCGCCATCGCTGCTTGCAGCTATATTCTTATTATTAGGGCTCAAGCCCGAAGGGGCGAAGAGCCCTATTGTTCTTCTAAGGATTATTAGGGCCCGAGCACCGATGGTGTGAGGACCCTCTTGTTTCTGTGTTGTTTATTATTATTATTATTATTATTATTTTTCTGAAACTTTCTCGAAAAGTCATGAAACTTGGCACACACTTCAGAGCTGGAAAAATATTAGGTATGCAATGGTTTGCTAAGGTGGGTGTGGCAAAATGGCTCGACAGCGCCACCTATAAATTTTTAACGAAGTGCATCTTGAGCTACGTTTCACGTACTTGTATGAAAATCGGTACACACATGTAACACACCAATATCTACAAAAAAGTCTCTTGGTACGAAATCCAAATTCCAACAGGAAGTCAGTTATTATTTTTTTTCTCATCCAAAATTTTGTCATTTTTGCCATTTCCGGAGGTTGTACTTTAACGAACTCCTCCTAGAGATTTATTCAGATCAACACCAAAGTTTGTCAGTGTAATCTAAAGGCCTTTGCGATGTTAAATTGCGAAGATCTAGAGTTTTCGTTTGAGGGCGTGTCTGTGGCGGCTTGGCGAATTTCGATGTTTCGCCATGAAAAATGAAGTTGCTATAACTTAGACATAAAATGTCCAATCTGCACCAAACTTCACATGTTTGATAAGACTCCTGACCTGAACAGATCAACATTCCCAAATTTAGTTATAGTCATAGCGCCACCTGCTGGCAACAGGAAGTGAATGCCTTACGCTGCAATGAACTACTCCTAGAAATCTAATAAAATCTAAATTGTGTTATGGTCAGTTTAATCTAAAGGCCTTTGCGATAGTGAATTGTGATTATCTTGAGTTTTCGATAAAGGGTGTGTCCTTGGCGACGTGACAAAGTTTGATGTCTCGCCATGAGAATAAAATTTGTAACTCAGGCATAAAATGTCTGATCTTCCCCAAACTTCAGATGTTTGATAAGAGTCCTGACCTGAACAGATCTGCAGGCCAATATTCCACCGGGTGTGGCAGGATGGCTCTATAGCGCCACCTATACACTTTCAACGGAGTGCGCCTCGAGCTATGTTTCACGTACATGTACAAAAATTGGTACACACATGTAACACACCAATACCTACAAAAAAGTATCTTGGTACGAAATCCGGATCCCAACAGGAAGTCGGTTATTTTGAATTTTCTCTGCAAAATTGGTGTTGTTTTTGCCATTTTCAGGGGTTGTACTTTAACGAACTCCTCCTAGAGATTTATTCAGATCAACACCAAACTTGGTCAGTGTAATCTAAAGCCCTTTGCGATAATAAATTGCGAAGGACTTGAGGTTTCGTTAAAGGGCGGGTCCATGGCGGCCTGACAAATTTCGATGTTTCGCCATGAAAAAGGAAGTTGCTGTAACTCAGACATACAATGTCCAATCTGCCCCAAACTTCACATGTTGGATAAGACTCTTGACCTGAACAGATCTACATGCCAATATTCAGTTATAGTCATAGCGCCACCTATTGGCAACAGGAAGTTACATATTCTACACTGTGACAAACTACTCCTATAATTTTTTTGAGATTTACATATATTTTGTGGTCAGTCTAATCTAAAGGCCTGTGCAATGTTAACTTTTGGAGATCTTGAGTTTTTGTTAAAGGGCGTTTCCATGGCGCCATGACAAAATTTGATGTCTTGCCACAGCAAGAGAAGTTGTTGTAACTCAAGCATAAAATGTTCAATCTTTCCCAAACTTCACTTGTTTGATAAGAGTCCTTGCCTGAACACATCTGAAGGCCAATATTCCATTATAATGATAGCGCCACCTGCTGGCAACGGTAAGATTGGCACATATATGGGATATACTTTGATATATTCCACTTTTATTTAGGACATTAAATGCATATTTCTCACCGTTCACCTATTTACTAAAGCCACTCGCTGCCGGTGAGCCCGGGTGCGAGGGCCCGTTCATCGCTGCTTGCAGCTTTAATTAGGGCCCGAGCACCGATGGTGTGAGGACCCTCTTGGAATTGCTCCGTTTATTATTATTATTATTATTATTCTTCTTCTCTAAGATGAATCGCATTTTTGAGGGCCTAAACATGCTCGAAAAGTCATGAAACTTTGCACACACCTCAGAACTGGCGAAAATTTACGTCTGATATGGGTTTCAGAAGTGGGTGTGGCAAAATGGCTCAACAGCGCCACCTATACACGATCAACGGTGTGCGCCTCGAGCTACGTTTCATGTACATGTATGAAAATCGGTATACACATGTAACTCTCCAATACCTACAAAAAAGTCTCTTGGAGCAAAATCCGAAACCCAACAGGAAGTCAGTTATTTCTAATATTATGAGCAAATTTTTTGTCATTTTTGTCAATTCCATGCGTTGTATTTTAACGAACTCCTCCTAGAGATTAATTCAGATCAACACCAAATTTGGTATGCCTAATCTAAAGGCCTTTGCGATGTTAAATTGCGAAGCTTTTGAGTTTTCGTTGAAGGGCCTGTGTGTGGCGGCCTGGCGAATTTCGATGATTCGCCATGAAACAGGAAGTTGCTATAACTCAGACATACAATGACCAATCTGCCCCAAACTTCAAATGTTTGATGAGACTCCTGTCCTGAACGGTTTGACATGACCATATTCAGTTATAGTCATAGCGCCACCTATTGGCAACAGGAAGTGACATATTTTACGCTGCGACAAACTACTCCTAGAAATTTTTGACATCAATGTCTTTTTTGTCGTCAGTCTAATCTAAAGGCCTGTACGATGTTAAATTGAGAAGATCTTGAGTTTTCGTTAAAGGGCGTGTCCATGGCGCCATGTCAAAGTTCGATGTCTCGCCATGGGAGTAGAAGTTGTTGTAACTCAGTCATAAAATATCAGATCTTGCCCAAACTTCAAATGTTTGATAAGAGTACTGACCTGAACACATCTGGAGGCTAATATTCCATTGGGTGTGGCAAAATGGCTCGATAGCGCCACCTATACATTTTCAATGGAGTGCGCCTCGAGCTACATGTCATATACATGTACGAAAATCGGTAAACATATGTAACACACCAATAGCTACAAAAAAGTCTCTTGGTACGAAACCCGAATCCCAACAGGAAGTCGGTTATTTTTAATTTTCCCTGCAAAATTGGTGTTGTTTTTGTCATTTTCAGGGGTTGTATTTTAACGATCTCCTCCTAGAGATTTATTCAGATCAACACCAAACTTGGTCAGTGTAATCTAAAGCCCTTTGCCATGTTAAATTGCGAAGGAATTGAGGTTTCGTTAAAGGGCGTGTCCATGGCGGCCTGACAAATTTCGATGATTCGCCATGAAAAATGATGGTGCTATAACTCACACATACAATGTCCAATCCGCCCCAAACTTCACATTTTTGATAAGACTCTACACCTGAACAGATCTACATGCCAATATTCAGTTATAGTCATAGCGCCACCTATTGGCAACTGGAAGTGACATATTTTACACTGTGACAAACTACTCCTAGAAATTTTATGACATCAATGTCTTTTTTGTGGTCAGTCTAATCTAAAGACCTGTGTGATGTTTAGTTGTGAAGATCTTGAGTTTTTGTTAAAAGGCATGTCCATGTCGCCATGACGAAGTTCGATGTCTCGCCATGGGAATAAAAGATGTTATAACTCAGGCATAAAATGTCCGATCTTGCCCAAATTTCACATGTGTGATAAGGGTCCTGGCTTGAACACATCTGAAGGCCATTATTCCATTATAACGATAGCGCCACCTGCTGGCAAAAGGAAGATTGGCACACATATGGAATAAACTGTGATATATTGCACTTATATTTATGAGTTTAAATGCATATTTCTCAACGTTCACCTTTTTACTAAAGCCACACGATGGCGGTGAGCCCGGGTGCGAGGGCCCGTTCATCGCTGCTTGCAGCTTTAATTCTTCTTATTATTATTTTTTTTATTTTTTATTAAACCTTCCGGGGGTTTTTGGGGGCCTTAACATGCTCAAAAACTCTTGAAAATTGGCACACACATTGGAATCTGCGGCCATCAGGACGCTGCAGAGCCTGGGACCCGGGCGTGGCACAGGGGCTCTACAGCGCCCCCTGGAACACAGTCAGAAATCTTGAACCATAGCTCACACACACTAGCATGTATTTATATGAAACTCGGTACACTTATAGATCTCATTGAGCCGAACAACTTTCACACTTTATGTTATAGGCTCCGCCCAACAGGAAGTCAGCTATTCAGGGCTGTTTAAAAAAAGCATGCTCTGGAATTTGAAATACTCCTCTGAGGTTTTCAACCCATTCGCCACGAAACTCTGTAAACATGATCTCAAGACATTGGGGATGAAAAATTGCGAGGGGATTTTTGATATCTCGAACGGTTTGCCCGTGGCGAGGCTTGGAAATTATGGCTAGAAATGAGAAACAGGAAATGTCTAATAACATCCACATACATTTCCTGAATTTGATCAAACTTCATTGGTTTGTTCGTTGTATGATACCGATCGCATATATGTGACTATTAAGAGTCAACATTATAGCGCCACCAACTGGCAGCAGGAAGTGAGTCATTTTCCAAATGCTTTGAATTCAGCATCTTATTTTTACTCTATTTACTTAAAACTTCATCAGAATAATGACAAAACACGGCCGATGTAAATCTGTTGTGGGGATATTGATATCTGATATAGTGTTGCCATGGCAACGTGTCAAACTTGAATGTTCTGTTATGGTGAGTTTGAGGCAGACAACAAGCTCAGAT
This sequence comes from Carassius gibelio, assembly GCF_023724105.1. Taxonomy (NCBI): domain Eukaryota; kingdom Metazoa; phylum Chordata; class Actinopteri; order Cypriniformes; family Cyprinidae; genus Carassius; species Carassius gibelio. The sequence goes on from NC_068387.1 coordinate 19,484,155, forward strand.
TTACATGAAACTCAAAAGACATATCAGTATTAGTGATAGCTAGACAATGGCAAAAGCTTTTAAAAGGGCGTGAAGGAGGCACTCTATAGCGCCACCTTTTGTCAAAAGTGGGGGGGTTGGTTTTAGCTACAGACACCAAACTTGGTACATAAATTGTTCTTTTCAAGACGGACAACTTTCTAATTCACAGTCATCAGCTACGACCAACAAGAAGTCGGCTATTTTGATTTGAATATTTAAATTGAGCTCTGATTTAATGCATACTCCTCACAGGAAATGTTCACTATACTCACCAAACTTTATCTACATGTTGAAAAAACATTGAGGAACTTAAATTGCGAACGGATTTTGGTTAGCTTGAACGGTTTTGTCGTGGTGATTTTTTGAAATGACAGTAAAAAGGGAATCATTAATTGTCTTGTATTTTTAAATTGCAGCTTCCAAACACTTAAAAAAAAATTCATACAGAGATCAAATCATTCTGAGGACATATGCATAGTTTCATGACTTTACAACACTGTATGATTAAAAGAAAATTAAAAAACTGTCAGACATCTCAACTCACTCTGTCCCTCTGTTTGAGGAATGTATGTGTGCTGACTGAGTGTGTGTGTGTCTGTGAGTGGGGGATGGGCATGAGCTGAGTGGCAGACACAATGAGAGAGAGAGAGAGAGAGAAAGAGAGAGAGAGAAACTTAATCATCTCTTTAATCACCAGAAAAAAAAAAAAGTATTTTAAATTGTTATTTTTTGTTGCTTTTGCTAACATTGCTGTTTTCATTACAGCTTAAGAAATCTCTTAGGCCTTATCCTTTTCTGACAGTTTCAGGAATTAAAAACAAAATTCTAAAAATACTTATTTGTGCTGCAAATAATAATTTCAATCTCATTTGATACTGACCTATTCCATCCTGTGACATGACATTTATCTTAATTTACATAATCTCATGGATGTAACAGTAAAACTGTTCAGCTCACAGATGAAGACTAAGCTGTAATGCAAGCAGAACTTTCACAAATGCTTATAAGTCATTAAAGGATTTTATAACACTGTAAAATAATGTCTAATTTGTTAACATTAGTAAATGCATTGGTAACACTTTATAATAACTGCACTCATTAGTAAATAGTCAGTTCATGCTTTATAAAATCTTGTCCCAACTTAAATAGTCATTAATAAGCAGCTTATAAATACAGCTATTAATAGCTCGATCTTGGTTTATAAGCACATTTATTAAAAAGGAGAGTAAAGGGTCAGTTATCTTCCTATGAAAAATAAAAAAATGAAAATAAACAAACAACAACACTGATTGATACAGAACTCAGAAATTTTATTGTGGATTTATGATCAAATCAGCCTGAAAATGAATCATACTCCTCCAAGAAGACACAAGTAGTTCACACCAAACTTTTTCAACATGATGCCAATATACTGAAGATGTTAAATTGCAAATGGGTTTAGGATACCTTAAATGGTGTGGCCATACCGATTTATTAAAGTAACATAAAAAAATACAATAGTTATTTTACTATATCTTTAACATTCTTCATTCCAACTCTTCATAATTTTTTATATACGTAGAAGTCATCATTTGAAAGAAGCACAGTAAGTTTCATAGCTTTATCATTTTCAAGAGCCAGCTTAAAATTAAAACTATCATAACATATAAATCAAGCTTGCAATTCTTAGTACCAATAATGGCCACCAGATGGCGCTATATGATTACTTTTAAATAATTATTGTAGAAACAAGTATGATTTAAATCATTTATAGAAATCTTTCAAAGAAAAATAATATGTATTTTACTGATAAAATGACCCTCACTTAATTAGAATAATATGCTGAAGTATTGTGAAATACTGTGTATTAAGAATAATTCTTTATAGGCTTTATGGACAGATAAGCTTGGAGTGACTCTTGAAGGATCAGCATCACATCCTCTTTTACCACTGTTTAAAGAATTTATCTTACAGAACAGGTGCGAATTAATTTTGGATAGCTTGAATGGTTTTGTCATCGTGATTTTTTGAAATAACAGTAAAAAAGGAACCAGTAAATGTCTTTTATTTTTTTAAGTGCAGCTTCTAAACACTTCAACAAAATGTACACATAGAAGACAAGTCATGCTGAGGAAATATGCATCGTTTGATGACTATACAACACTATATGGATGATAGAAAATTAAAAAACTACCATACATCTGATGTCACTGTCCCTCTGGGTAATGTGTGTGTGTGTGTGTGTATGTTTGTGTGTTAAGTGTGTGTGTGTTAAGTGTGTGTGCTGAGTTTGTGTGAATGTGTGGGAGAGGGGATGGGCTTGGTGTCAGAGAGAGAGAGAGAGAGAGAGAGAGAGAGAGAGAGAGAGAGAGGGAGGGAGACCAGCAGAAAAAAAAGCAATTTGGTGTTGTTGTTGTTTTTTCATCATTACAGCTTAAGAAATATCTTAGGCCTCAACATCAACTGTTGCTAGCCTACTCCCAAAATTAATAGTCATTAGTAAGCATTTTATAAATACAGCTATAATTAAATTGTTCATGGTTTATATGCACATTTATTTTGAGGAGATTAAAGGCTGTAATCTTCCTAAAAAAAAAAAAAAATAAAAAAAATAAACAAACACAGAACTCAGAAACATTTATTTCAAGATGCAATAAAAGAAAACTGTACACTATATATATATATATATATATATATATATATATATATATATATATATATATATATATATATATATATACAATTGCATAAGTTAATATTTAATTTTTTTTATCAAGTGTACAGCTAATAATAATAATAATAATAATAATAATAATAATAATAATAATGCATTTTATTTAAGGCGCCTTTCAAACCACTCAAGGTCACCGTACAACAAGTAACAACAGTAACAATATTAAAACAAAAAATAACAGCAAAAAACAATGTCAATAAAAAACCACAATAATATTAGAATAGCACAACATATTGTGGAATACTATATTAAGACTTTATATATAGGCTTTATGAACAGATAGGTTTTGAGAGATTCTTGAAGTACTAGCATCACCTCCTCTTGTACGACGGTTTGAGGAATATATCTTCCAGATAGTACCGCCACTCCCTATATGCAGAATACGCAGTCTTCATAGGGCACCAACTCCCAGAGGGGGCACCATCCCAGTAGCTCAAAAAAAATAAAACATGCGCCATTCTCCCATCCGCGCTCGCGACCGCTCGGACATTTGCGGATGAATGTTCGTAATTGATGGATGGACATCTATGCCCGGGTAAAAGACATCAGCAATCCGGCACGGAGAAAAGAAAAATAAAGTAAAAAACAAAACAAAAACAGGCATAAAGTTGGCTTGACATTGGACATTCGAGAGTCTCAAATTTAGGGAAAAGTCTAGTCTAGACGGGTCGGATTAACCCTTTAACTGCCATATCCCTTAAAATTTGATTGCCAGAGGGTTACTGTAAATGCTTATGCCCGCTGGGCACAGTTTTCCCGATGCCACCGGGGTGGTGTTGCACTGACGGCTTGAGCCCGCCATCGCTGCTTGCAGCTATATTTAGGGCTCAAGCCTGGAGGGCGAGAGCCCTATTGTTTTCCTTAGGATTATTAGGGCTCAAGCCCGAAGGGGCGAAGAGCCCTATTGTTCTTCTAAGGATTATTCTTCTTCTTATTATTATTATTTTTTTTATTTTTTATTAAACCTTCCGGGGGTTTTTGGAGGCCTTAACATGCTCAAAAACTCTTGAAAATTGGCACACACATTGGAATCTGCGGCCATCAGGACGCCACAGAGACTGGGCCCCGGGCGTGGCACAGGGACTCTACAGCGCCCCCTGGAACACAGTCAGAAATCTTGAACCATAGCTCACACACACTTTCATGTATTTATATGAAACTCAGTACACTTATAGATCTCATTGAGCCGAGCAACTTTCGCACTCTATGTCATAGGCTCCGCCCAACAGGAAGTCAGCTATTTAGGGCTGTTTATAAAAAGCATGCTCTGGAATTTGATATACTTGTCATAGGTCTTTTACTTGATTGCCACCAAACTCGGTCAACATGATCTCAAGACATTGGGGATGGAAAATTGCGAGGGGATTTTTGATATCTCGAACGGTTTGCCCGTGGCGAGGCGTTGAAATTATGGCGAGATATGAGAAACAGGAAATGTCTAATAACATCCACATACATTTCCTGAATTTGATCAAACTTCATTGGTTTGTTCGTTGTATGATACTGATCGTATATATGTGACTATTAAGAGTCAACATTATAGCGCCACCAACTGGCAGCAGGAAGTGTGCCATTTTCCAAATGCTTTGAATTCAGCATCTTATTTTTACTCTATTTACTTAAAACTTCATCAGAATAATGACAAAACACGGCCGATGTAAATCTGTTGTGGGGATATTGATATCTGATATAGTGTTGCCATGGCAACGTGTCAAACTTGAATGTTCTGTTATGGTGAGTTTGAGGCAGACAACAAGCTCAGATTTACATAAAACTCAAAACACATATCAGTATTAGTGATAGCTAGACAATGGCAAAAGCTTTTAAAAGGGCGTGAAGGAGGCACTCTATAGCGCCACCTTTTGTCAAAAGTGGGGGGGTTAGTTTTAGCTACAGACACCAAACTTGGTACATAAATTGTTCTTTTCAAGACGGACAACTTTCTAATTCACAGTCATCAGCTACGACCAACAGGAAGTCGGCTATTTTGATTTGAATATTTAAATTGAGCTCTGATTTAATGCATACTCCTCACAGGGGAAGTACACTATACACACCAAACTTTGTCAACATGAAGAAAAACCATTGAGGAACTTAAATTGCGAACGGATTTTGGTTAGCTTGAACGGTTTTGTCGTGGTGAATTTTTGAAATGACAGTAAAAAGGGAAACATTAATTGCCTTGTATGTTTAAATTGCAGCTTCCAAACACTTCAAAGCATTTTTTTATACAAAGATCAAATCATTTTGAGGAAATATGCATAGTTTCACGACTTTACAACACTGTATGGATAAAAGAAAATTAAAAAACTGTCAGACTTCTCAACTGACATGATCTCACTCTGGCCACCCTGTCTGTGTGAGGGAAGGGAGGGGGAGAGGGAGGGGGAGTGTGAGGGGGTTGGTGACTGTGACAGTGTGTGTGGACTGTAGGGAGGGGCTGTCTGGCAGAGAGAGAGACAGAGAGACCTAATCATCCCTTTAATAATCAGGAAAAAAAAATCTGTATTTTAAATTGTTATTGTTTTTGTTGTTGCTAATGGTGGTGTTTTTTCCTTTCATTACAGGTTAAGAAATCTCTTAGGCCTTATCCTTTTCTGACAGTTTTAGGGATTTAAAAACATCCTAAGAACCCTAATTTGTGCTGCAAATAATAATTTCAAACTCATTTGATACTGACCTATGACAACCTGTGACGTGACATGACATTTATTAATCTCATGGATGTAACAGTAAAACTCTTCAACTGACAGATAAAGCTGTAATGCAAGCAAAACTATTTCACAAATGCTTATAGGTCATTAAAATCATTACAAAACACTAATACATTATTTAAGGATTTGGTAACACTGTAAAATAATGTCTAATTTGTTAACATTATGCAGTATAACATAGTATGCAGTCTTCGTAGGGCACCAACTCCCAGAGGGGGCACCATCCCAGTTGCTCAAAAAAAAAAAAACAAAAAAAAAAACATGCGTCATTCTCCCATCCGCGCTCGCGACCGCTCACACCTCATGTTTGCGGCTGAATGTTCGTAATTGATGGATGGACATCTATGCCTGGGTATAGGACATCAGCAATCCGGCACAGAGAAAAGAAAACTAAAGAAAATAAAACAGGCATAAAGTTGTCTTGACATTGGACTTTCTAGAGTCTCAAATTTAGGGAAGGTCTCTAAAGTTACATGTGATATTGTTATACACTTTTCTAACGTCAGTAGCATTTGAAGAGAATGACTTACAGTCATAAAAACAACTGTAATTGTTCATCTAGGTGACAGCTATAATGCACAATTAAATTGAATGTTTGATATTTATTACAACAAACTGTAAGTCATATGTAAATTATGCAACTTTTTCACATGGGCTCAAATGCAAATTTGAAGCTCAATAGCATTTGAGAAGAAAGACTTGCAGTCACAAAGCAATTGTAATGTGTTCATATAGGTGTCAGCTACAATGCACACCTTATACATTTTTTATAAATATTAAAATAAAGTGTTACTAAAGTTATATATATTGTTCTGTGTATGTGATTTCAAAGTCTAGATTGGTCGGATTAACCCTTTAACTGCCGCATCCCTTAAAACTGATTGTCAGAGGGTTACTGTAAATGCTTATGCCCGCTGGGCACAGTTATCCTGATGCCACCGGGGTGGCGTTGCACTGATGGCTTGAGCCCGACATCGCTGCTTGCAGCTATATTTAGGGCTCAAGCCCGAAGGGGCGAAGAGCCCTATTGTTCTTCTAAGGATTATTCTTGTTATTATTATTATTTTTATTTTTTATTAAACCTTCCGGGGTGTTTTGGGGGCCTTAACATGCTCAAAAACTCTTGAAAATTGGCACACACATTGGAATCTGCGGCCATCAGGACGCCGCAGAGGCTGGGACCCGGGCGTGGCACAGGGGCTCTACAGCGCCCCCTGGAAGACAGTCAGAATTCTTGAACCATAGCTCACACACACTTGCATGTATTTATATCAAACTCGGTACACTTATAGATCTCATTGAGCCGAACAACTTTCACACTTTATGTCATAGGCTCCGCCCAACAGGAAGTCAGCTATTCAGGGCTGTTTAAAAAAAGCATGCTCTGGAATTTGAAATACTCCTCTGAGGTTTTCAACCCGTTCGCCACGAAACTCGGTGAACATGATCTCAAGACATTGAGGATGAAAAATTGCGAGGGGATTTTTGATATCTCGAACGGTTTGCCCGTGGCGAGGCATGGAACTTATGGCGAGAAATGAGAAACAGGAAATGTCTAATAACATCCACATACATTTCCTGAATTTGATCAAACTTCATGGGTTTGTTCGTTGTATGATACCGATTGTATATATGTGGCTATTAAGAGTCAACGTTATAGCGCCACCAACTGGCAGCAGGAAGTGTGTCATTTTCCAAATGCTTTGAATTCAGCATCTTATTTTTACTCGATTTACTTAAAACTTCATCAGAATAATGACAAAACACGGCCGATGTAAATCTGTTGTGGGGATATTGATATCTGATATAGTGTTGCCATGGCAACGTGTCAAACTTGAATGTTCTGTTATGGTGAGTTTGAGGCAGACAACAAGCTCAGATTTACATGAAACTCAAAACACATATCAGTATTAGTGATAGCTAGACAATGGCAAAAGCTTTTAAAAGGGCGTGAAGGAGGCACTCTATAGCGCCACCTTTTGTCAAAAGTGGGGGGGTTAGTTTTAGCTACAGACACCAAACTTGGTACGTAAATTGTTCTTTTCAAGACGGACAACTTTCTAATTCACAGTCATCAGCTACGATCAACAGGAAGTCGGCTATTTTGATTTGAATGTGTATTTTTGAGATTTTACAGTTGTGAATTAATGAATACTCCTCACAGGGGAAGTACACTATACACACCAAACGTTGTCTACATGAAGAAAAAACATCGAGGAACTTAAATTGCGAACAGATTTTGGTTAGCTTGAACGGTTTTGTCGTGGTGATTTTTTGAAATGACAGTAAAAAGTGAAACATTAATCGTCTTGTATTTTTAAATTGCAGCTTCCAAACCTTTAAAAAACATTTTTAATTTAGAAAACCAGTGATTCTGAGGAAATATGCATAGTTTCATGACTTTACAGCACTGTATGATTAAAAGAAAATTAAAAAACTGTCAGACATCTGATCTCACTCTGTCACTCTGTGTGCTGACTCTGTGTGTGTGTGTGTGAGTGTGAGTGGGGGAGGGGTGTGAGCTGAGTGGCAGACAGACAGAGAGAGAGAGAGAGAGAGAGAGAGAGACTTAAACATCTCTTTAATCACCAGAAAAAAAAACTGTATTTTAAATAGTTATTTTTTTTTGTTGTTGTTGCTAAGCTGGCTGAATAACCATCACCTTCAGCTTAACCTTACAAAGACTGAACTCCTGGTGATTCCAGCTAACCCATTGATTCATCACAACTTCTCTATACAGCTGGGCCCATCAACCATAACTCCTTCGAGGACAGCCAGAAACCTAGGTGTTGTGATGGATCATCAATTAAGCTTCACTGACCACATTGCTACAACGACCCGGTCCTGCAGGTTTGCCTTATACAACATTAGGAAGATTAGACCCTTCCTGTCAGAGCAAGCAACCCAACTTCTTGTCCAAGCTCTTGTTCTCTCCAGACTGGACTATTGTAATGCTCTCCTGGCGGGCCTTCCTACATGTACTGTCAAGCCTCTGCAAATGATCCAGAATGCAGCAGCGAGGGTTGTCTTCAATGAGCCAAAAAAAGCTCATGTTACTCCTCTCCTCATCAGGTTACACTGGCTACCAGTAGCCGCTCGCATCAAATTCAAGGTACTGATGCTTGCCTACAAGACGACCACTGGCACGGCACCAACTTACCTAAACTCACTGGTTAAATCCTATGTGCCCTCCAGAAGTTTGCGCTCTGCAAGTGAACAACGCCTTGTGGTGCCATCCCAAAGAAATTCAAAATCACTCTCACGGACCTTTTCCTGGACTGTGCCCAGCTGGTGGAATGACCTCCCAATCCCAATTCGTACAGCTGAGTCTTTACTAATTTTCAAGAAACGTCTGAAGACTCATCTTTTTCGCCTGCACTTAACCTACTAACACCAGTACTTTTCATTTTCTTGTCTTTGTTCATTTAATTAAAAAAAAAAAAAAAAAAAAAAAAAAAAAAAATCCTGGCTATGCGTTCTATACTAGACTAACTGAGACTTGTCATGGCACTTGTATACTGTTGTTGTTCTCCTGTTGACCTGACTGCTTCTATTGTTCTCATTTGTAAGTCGCTTTGGATAAAAGCGTCTGCTAAATGATTAAATGTAAATGTAAATGCTAATTGTGCTGTTATCATTACATCTTAAGAAATATCTTAGGCCTTATCCTTTTCTGACAGTTTCAGGGATTAAAAAAAATCCTAAAAAACCTTATTTGTGCTGCAAATAATAATTTCAAACTCATTTGATACTGACCTCTGTCACCCTGTGACATGACATTTATTTGAATTTACATAATCTCAAGGATGTAACAGTAAAACTGTTCAGCTCACAGATGAAGACTAAGCTTTAATGCAAGCAGAACTATTTCACAAATGCTTATAGGTTAATGAAATCATAACAAAACACTTTTAAATTATTTAAGGATTTGGTAACACTTTAAAATAATGTCTCAATTGTTAACATTAGTAAATGCATTGGTAACACTTCATAATAGCTGCAATTCTTAGCTAAGCATTAGTAAATAGTCAGTTCATGCTTTATATAGCCTTCTCCCAAAATTAATATTTTAGTAAGCATTTTATAAATACAGCTATAATTAAATTGTTCATGGTTTATATGCACATTTATTTTGAGGAGATTAAAGGCTGTAATCTCCCTAAAAAAAAATGTAAAATAAAAAATAAAATAAATAAACAAACACAGAACTCATAAATATTTATTTCAAGATGCAATAAAAGAAAACTGTACACTTGAATTTATATATATATATATATATATATATATATATATATATATACACACACACAATTGCATAAGTTTATATTTAAAAATGTTTAGCAAGTGTACAGCTAATAATAATAATAATGCATTTTATTTAGTTTTAGCTACAGACACCAAACTCGGTACTTAAATTGTTCTTATCAAGACGGACAACTTTCTAATTCACAGTCATAAGCTACGATCAACAGGAAGTCAGCTATTTTGATTTGAATGTGTATTTTTGAGATTTTACAGTTGTGAATTAATGCATACTCCTCACATGGGAAGTACACTATACACACCAAACTTTGACTACATGAAGAAACAACATCGAGGAACTTAAATTGCGAACGGATTTTGGTTAGCTTGAACGGTTTTGACGTGGTGATTTTTTGAAATGACAGTAAGAAGGGGAAACATTAATTGTATTGTATGTCTAAATTGCAGCTTCCAAACACTTCAAGGCATGTTTTCATACAGAGATCAAATCATTATGAGGAAATATGCATAGTTTCATGACTTTACAACACTGTATGGATAAAAGAAAAGAAAAAACTGTCAGACTTCTCAACTGACATGATCTCACTCTGGCCACTCCGTCTGTGTGAGGAAAGGGAGGGGGAGAGGGAGGGGAAGTGTGAGTGTGAGGGGGTTGGTGACTGTGAATCTTTGGTGACTGACAGTGTGTGTGGATTGTAGGGAGGGGCTGTCTGGCAGAGAGAGAGAGAGAGAGAGAGAGAGAGAGAGAGACCTAATCATTCCTTTAATAATCAGGGAAAAAAAATCTATATTTTAAATTGTTATTGTTTTTGTTGTTGCTAATGGTGGTGTTTTTTTCCTTTCATTACAGGTTAAGAAATCTCTTAGGCCTTATCCTTTTCTGACAGTTTTTGGGATTTAAAAACATCCTAAGAAGCCTTATTTGTGCTGCAAATTATAATTTCAAACTCATTTGATACTGACCTATGACAACCTGTGACGTGACATGACATTTATTAATCTCATGGATGTAACAGTAAAACTCTTCAACTGACAGATTAAGCTGCAATGCAAGCAAAACTATTTCACAAATGCTTATAGGTCATTAAAATCATTACAAAACACTAATAAATTATTAAAGGGTTTGGTAACACTGTATAATAATGTCTAATTTGTTAACATTAGTAAATGCATTGGTAACACTTTATAATAGCTGCACTCATTAGCTAAGCATTAGTAAATAGTTCATGATTATAAAGCCTTTTCCCTTAATAATAGTCATTATTAAGCAGGAATACATCTCTAATTGCATTGTTCTTGGTTTAAAAGCACATATATTACAAAGGAGATTAAAGTTTCAGTTGTCTTATAAAATAAATCAATAAACACAACCCAGTTTGATTCAGAATTCAGAAATATTTATTTCAAGATGCAATAAAAGGAAACTGTACACTTGAAAAGGTTTTGAGCGATTCTTGAAGGACTAGCATCACCTTCACTTGTACGATGGTTTGAGGAATATATCTTCCAGATAGTACCGCCGCTCCCTATATGCAGAGTATGCAGTCTTCGTAGAGCACCAACTCCCAGAGGGGGCACCAGTTGCTCAAAAAAAACAAAACAAATATGCGCCATTCTCCCATCCGCGTTCGCGACCACTCAATAGCATTTGAGAAGAAAGACTTGTAGTCACAAAACAATTGTAATGTGTTCATATAGGTGTCAGCTACAATGCACACCTTATACATTTTTTATACATTTTAAAATAAAGTGTTACTAAAGTTATATATATTGTTCTGTGTATGTGATTTCAAAGTCTAGATTGGTCGGATTAACCCTTTAACTGCCACATCCCTTAAAACTTGATTGTCAGAGGGTTACTGTAAATGCTTATGCCCGCTGGGCACAGTTTTCCCGATGCCACCAGGGTGGCGTTGCACTGATGGCTTGAGCCCGACATCGCTGCTTGCAGCTATATTTAGGGCTCAAGCCCGAAGGGGCGAAGAGCCCTATTGTTCTTCTAAGGATTATTCTTGTTATTATTATTATTATTATTTTTATTTTTTATTAAACCTTCCGGGGGTTTTTGGGGGCCTTAACATGCTCAAAAACTCTTGAAAATTGGCACACACATTGGAATCTGCGGCCATCAGGACGCCGCAGAGGCTGGGACCCGGGCGTGGCACAGGGGCTCTACAGCGCCCCCTGGAACACAGTCAGAAATCTTGAACCATAGCTCACACACACTTGCATGTATTTATATGAAACTCAGTAGACTTATAGATCTCATTGAGCTGAACAACTTTCACACTTTATGTCATAGGCTCCGCCCAACAGGAAATCAGCTATTCAGGGCTGTTTAAAAAAAGCATGCTCTGGAATTTGAAATACTCCTCTGAGGTTTTCAACCCGTTCGCCACGAAACTCGGTGAACATGATCTCAAGACATTGAGGATGAAAAATTGCGAGGGGATTTTTGATATCTCGAACGGTTTGCCCGTGGCGAGGCGTGGAACTTATGGCGAGAAATGAGAAACAGGAAATGTCTAATAACATCCACATACATTTCCTGAATTTGATCAAACTTCATGGGTTTGTTCGTTGTATGATACCGATTGTATATATGTGACTATTAAGAGTCAACGTTATAGCGCCACCAACTGGCAGCAGGAAGTGTGTCATTTTCCAAATGCTTTGAATTCAGCATCTTATTTTTACTCGATTTGCTTAAAACTTCATCAGAATAATGACAAAACACGGCCGATGAAAATCTGTTGTGGGGATATTGATATCTGATATAGTGTTGCCATGGCAACGTGTCAAACTTGAATATTCTGTTATGGTGATTTTGAGGCAGATAACAACCTCAGATTTACATGAAACTCAAAACACATATCAGTATTAGTGATAGCTAGACAATGGCAAAAGCTTTTAAAAGGGCGTGAATGAGGCACTCTATAGCGCCACCTTTTGTCAAAAGTGGGGGGGTTAGTTTTAGCTACAGACACCAAACTTGGTACATATATTGTTCTTATCAAGACGGACAACTTTCTAATTCACAGTTATCAGCTACGACCAACAGGAAGTCGGCTATTTTGATTTTAATGTGTATTTTTTGAGATTTTACAGTTGTGAATTAATGAATACTCCTCACAGGGGAAGTACACTATACACACCAAACTTTGTCTACATGAAGAAAAAACATCGAGGAACTTAAATTGCGAACAGATTTTGGTTAGCTTGAACGGTTTTGTCGTGGTGATTTTTTGAAATGACAGTAAAAAAGGGAAACATTAATTGTCTTGTATTTTTAAATTGCAGCTTCCAAACACTTCAAAGCATTTTTTCATACAGATATCAAATCATTCTGAGGAAATATGCATAGTTTCACGACTTTACAACACTGTATGGGTAAAAGAAAATGTGAAAACTGTCAGACTTCTCAACTGACATGATCTCACTCTGGCCACTCTGTCTGTGTGAGGAAAGGGAGGGGGAGAGGGAGGGGGAGTGTGAGGGGGTTGGTGACTGTGAATGTTTGGTGACTGACAGTGTGTGTGGACTGTAGGGAGGGGCTGTCTGGCAGAGAGAGAGAGAGATAGAGAGAGAGACCTAATCATCCCTTTAATAATCAGGAAAAAAATATCTGTATTTTAAATTGTTATTGTTTTTGTTGTTGCTAATGGTGGCGTTTTTTTCCTTTCATTACAGGTTAAGAAATCTCTTAGGCCTTATCCTTTTCTGGCAGTTTTAGGGATTTAAAAACATCCTAAGAATCCTTATTTATGCTGCAAATAATAATTTAAAACTCATTTGATACTGACCTATGACAAACTGTGACGTGACATGACATTTATTAATCTCATGGATGTAACAGTAAAACTCTTAAACTGACAGATAAAGCTGCAATGCAAGCAAAACTATTTCACAAATGCTTATAGGTTATTAAAATCATTACAAAACACTAATAAATTATTTAAGGATTTGGTAACACTGTAAAATAATGTCTAATTTGTTAACATTAGTAAATGCATTGGTAACACTTTATAATAATGGCACTCATTAGCTAAGCATTAGTAAATAGTTCATGATTATAAAGCCTTTTCGCTTAATAATAGTCATTATAAAGCAGTAATAAATCTATAAATAAATTGTTCTTGGTTTAAAAGCACATATATTACAAAGGAGATTAAAGTCTCAGTTGTCTCATAAAATAAATAAATAAATAAACACAACCCAGTTTGATTCAGAATTCAGAAATATTTATTTCAAGATGCAATAAAAGGAAACTGTACACTTAAATAGCTTTTGAGCGATTCTTGAAGGACTAGCATCACCACTTCTTGTACGATGGTTTGAGGAATATATCTTCCAGATAGTACCGCCGCTCCCTATATGCAGAGTATGCAGTATTCGCAGGGCACCAAATCCCAGAAGGGGCACCATCCCAGTTGCTCAAAAAAAAAAAAAAAAAAGAAAAAAAACATGCGCCATTCTCCCATCCGCGCTCGTGACAGATCACACCACATGTTTGCGGCTGAATGTTTGTAATTGATGGATGGACATCTATGCCTGGGTATAGGACATCAGCAATCCGGCACAGAGAAAAGAAAACTAAAGAAAGAAAAAAAAAAAACAGGCATAAAGCTGTCTTGACATTGGACATTCGAGAGTCTCAAATTTAGGGACGGTCTCTAAAGTTACATGTGATATTGTTATACACTTTTCTAACGTCAGTAGCATTTGAAGAGAATGACTTTCAAAAACAACTGTAATTGTTCATCTAGGTGACAGCTATAATGCACAATTAATTTGAATGTTTGATATTTATTACAACAAACTGTAAGTCATATGTAAATTATGCTACTATTTCACATGGGCTCAAATGCAAATTTGAAGCTCAATAGCATTTGAGAAGAAAGACTTGCAGTCACAAAACAATTGTAATGTGTTCATATAGGTGATGGCTATAATGCACACCTTATAAATTTTTTATAAATATAAAAATAATGTGTTACTAAAGTTATATATATTGTTCTGTGTATGTGATTTCAAAGTCTAGATTGGTCGGATTAACCCTTTAACTGCCACATCCCTTAAAATTGTATTGTCAGAGGGTTACTGTAAATGCTTATGCCCGCTGGGCACAGTTTTCCTGATGCCACCGGGGTAGCGTTGCATTGATGGCTTGAGCCCGACATCGCTGCTTGCAGCTATATTTCTTCTTCTTATTATTATTTTTTTTATTTTTTATTAAACCTTCCGGGGGTTTTTGGAGGCCTTAACATGCTCAAAAACTCTTGAAAATTGGCACACACATTGGAATCTGCGGCCATCAGGACGCCACAGAGACTGGGACCCGGGCGTGGCACAGGGGCTCTACAGCGCCCCCTGGAACACATTCAGAAATCTTGAACCATAGCTCACACACACTTTCATGTATTTATATGAAACTCAGTACACTTATAGATCTCATTGAGCCGAACAACTTTCGCACTCTATGTCATAGGCTCCGCCCAACAGGAAGTCAGCTATTTAGGGCTGTTTATAAAAAGCATGCTCTGGAATTTGATATACTTGTCATAGGTCTTTTACTTGATTGCCACCAAACTCGGTCAACATGATCTCAAGACATTGGGGATGGAAAATTGCGAGGGGATTTTTGATATCTCGAACGGTTTGCCCGTGGCGAGGCGTTGAAATTATGGCGAGAAATGAGAAACAGGAAATGTCTAATAACATCCACATACATTTCCTGAATTTGATCAAACTTCATTGGTTTGTTCGTTGTATGATACTGATCGTATATATGTGACTATTAAGAGTCAACATTATAGCGCCACCAACTGGCAGCAGGAAGTGTGTCATTTTCCAAATGCTTTGAATTCAGCATCTTATTTTTACTCTATTTACTTAAAACTTCATCAGAATAATGACAAAACACGGCCGATGTAAATCTGTTGTGGGGATATTGATATATGATATAGTGTTGCCATGGCAACGTGTCAAACTTGAATGTTCTGTTATGGTGAGTTTGAGGCAGACAACAAGCTCAGATTTACATGAAACTCAAAACACATATCAGTATTAGTGATAGCTAGACAATGGCAAAAGCTTTTAAAAGGGCGTGAAGGAGGCACTCTATAGCGCCACCTTTTGTCAAAAGTGGGGGGGTTAGTTTTAGCTACAGACACCAAACTTGGTACATAAATTGTTCTTTTCAAGACGGACAACTTTCTAATTCACAGTCATCAGCTACGACCAACAGGAAGTCGGCTATTTTGATTTGAATATTTAAATTGAGCTCTGATTTAATGCATACTCCTCACAGGAAATGTTCACTATACTCACCAAACTTTGTATACATGTTGAAAAAACATTGAGGAACTTAAATTGCGAACGGATTTTGGTTAGCTTGAATGGTTTTGTCGTGGTGATTTTTTGAAATGACAGTAAAAAGGGAATCATTAATTGTCTTGTATTTTTAAATTGCAGCTTCCAAACACTTAAAAAAAAATCATACAGAGATCAAATCATTCTGAGGACATATGCATAGTTTCATGACTTTACAACACTGTATGACTAAAAGAAAATAAAAAAACTGTCAGACATCTCAACTCACTCTGTCCCTCTGTTTGAGGAATGTATGTGTGCTGACTGAGTGTGTGTGTGTGTGTGTGTCTGTGAGTGGGGGATGGGCATGAGCTGAGTGGCAGACACAATGAGAGAGAGAAAGAGAGAGAGAGAGAGAGAGAGACTTAATCATCTCTTTAATCACCAGAAAAAAAAATGTATTTTACATTGTTATTTTTTGTTGCTTTTGCTAACATTGCTGTTTTCATTACAGCTTAAGAAATCTCTTAGGCCTTATCCTTTTCTGACAGTTTCAGGAATTAAAAACAAAATTCTAAAAATACTTATTTGTGCTGCAAATAATAATTTCAATCTCATTTGATACTGACCTATTCCATCCTGTGACATTACATTTATCTTAATTTACATAATCTCATGGATGTAACAGTAAAACTGTTTAGTTCACAGATCAAGACTAAGCTGTAATGCAAGCAGAACTTTAACAAATGCTTATAAGTCATTAAAGGATTTTATAACACTGTAAAATAATGTCTAATTTGTTAACATTAGTAAATGCATTGGTAACACTTTATAATAACTGCACTCATTAGTAAAGAGTCAGTTCATGCTTTATAAAGTCTTGTCCCAACTTAAATAGTCATTAATAAGCAGCTTATAAATACAGCTATAAATAGCTTTATCTTGGTTTATAAGCACATTTATTAAAAAGGAGAGTAAAGGGTCAGTTATCTTCCTATGAAAAATAAAAAAATGAAAATAAACAAACAACAACACAGATTGATACAGAACTCAGAAATTTTATTGTGGAATAATGATCAAATCAGCCTGTAAATGAATCATACTCCTCCAAGAAGACACAAGTAGTTCACACCAAACTTTTTCAACATGATGCCAATATACTGAAGATGTTAAATTGCGAATGGGTTTAGGATACCTTAAATGTTGTGGCCATACCGATTTATTAAAGTAACATAAAAAAATACAATAGTTATTTTACTATATCTTTAACATTCTTCATTCCAACTCTTCATAATTTTTTATATACGTAGAAGTCATCATTTGAAAGAAGCACAGCAAGTTTCATAGCTTTATCATTTTCAAGAGCCAGCTTAAAATTAAAACTATCATAACATATAAATCAAGCTTGCAATTCTTAGTACCAATAATGGCCACCAGATGGCGCTATATGATTACTTTTAAATAATTATTGTAGAAACAAGTATGATTTAAATCATTTATAGAAATCTTTCAAAGAAAAATAATATGTATTTTACTGATAAAATGACCCTCACTTAATTAGAATAATATGCTGAAGTATTGTGAAATACTGTGTATTAAGAATAATTCTTTATAGGCTTTATGGACAGATAAGTTTGGAGTGACTCTTGAAGGATCAGCACCACATCCTCTTTTACCACTGTTTAAAGAATTTATCTTACAGAACAGGTGCGAATTAATTTTGGATAGCTTGAATGGTTTTGTCATGGTGATTTTTTGAAATAACAGTAAAAAAGGAACCAGTAAATGTCTTTTTTTTTTTTTTAAGTGCAAGTTCTAAACAATTCAACAAAATGTACACATAGAAGACAAGTCATGCTGAGGAAATATGCATAGTTTCATGACTATACAACACTATATGGATGATAGAAAATTAAAAAACTACCATACATCTGATGTCACTCTGTCCCTCTGGGTAATGTGTATGTGTGTGTGTGTGTTTGTGTGTTAAGTGTGTGTGTGTTAAGTGTGTGTGCTGAGTTTGTGTGAATGTGTGGGAGAGGGGATGGGCTTGGTGTCAGAGAGAGAGAGAGAGGGAGGGAGACTTAATCATCTCTTTAATCACCAGCAGAAAAAAAAAGCAATTTTGTGTTGTTGTTGTTTTTTCATCATTACAGCTTAAAAAATATCTTAGGCCTCAACATCAACTGTTGCTAGCCTACTCCCAAAATTAATAGTCATTAGTAAGCATTTTATAAATACAGCTATAATTAAATTGTTCATGGTTTATATGCACATTTATTTTGAGGAGATTAAAGGCTGTAATCTTCCTAAAAAAAAATAAAAAAAAATAAAAATAAAAAAAATAAACAAACACAGAACTCAGAAACATTTATTTCAAGATGCAATAAAAGAAAACTGTACACTATATATATATATATATATATATATATATATATATATATATATATATATATATACAATTGCATAAGTTTATATTTAATATTTTTTATCAAGTGTACAGCTAATAATAATAATAATAATAATAGAGCATTTTATTTAAGGCGCCTTTCAAACCACTCAAGGTCACCGTACAACAAGTAACAACAGTAACAATATTAAAACAAAAAATAACAGCAAATAACAATGTCAGTAAAAAACCACAATAATATTAGAATAGCACAACATATTGTGGAATACTATATTAAGACTTTATATATAGGCTTTATGAACAGATAGGTTTTGAGAGATTCTTGAAGTACTAGCATCACCTCCTCTTGTATCATGGTTTGAGGAATATATTTTCCAGATAGTACCGCCGCTCCCTATATGCAGAATACGCAGTCTTCGTAGGGCACCAACTCCCAGAGGGGGCACCATCCCAGTAGCTCAAAAAAAATAAAACATGCGCCATTCTCCCATCCGCGCTCGCGACCGCTCGGACATTTGCGGATGAATGTTCGTAATTGATGGATTGACATCTATGCCCGGGTAAAAGACATCAGCAATCCGGCACAGAGAAAAGAAAAATAAAGTAAAAAACAAAACAAAAACAGGCATAACCGGATTAACCCTTTAACTGCCATATCCCTTAAAATTTGATTGCCAGAGGGTTACTGTAAAGGCTTATGCCCGCTGGGCACAGTTTTCCCGATGCCACCGGGGTGGTGTTGCACTGACGGCTTGAGCCCGCCATCGCTGCTTGCAGCTATATTTTTTATTTGTTCTTTTCGTTCATGTTGTCTTGCATAAAAAAAAAAAAAAAATATATATATATATATATATATATATATATATATATATATATATATATATATATATATATATATATATATATATATATATATATATATATATTAATAATAATATTCCCCATCAGGATTTTAATACCCATGTCATTGCCAACCATGTTGAGAGACATGGCCAGAATATAATCCATAGATTTAGCTGCATGTATTTAAAAGTGTGCTTACAACATCTGTCAGATGTTTCCCTCGTTGGATGTTAAGCTATTGGATACACTGATGAGCTAAGGCCTGGTGAAAAGGAAGCGTTTTATGTAACAAAAGGAAAGTAATCTTGCTAATGACATTTGGTGCTTTTTTTGGCAGTGTCTCTTCTGACTTGATGGAATAAGTGGACATGTCAGAGTCCCTGTGACATGATATACGGGCGAACCTTTAAACCGTGCACTTTTCAGCGAGAAAGCCCATTAACCAGACTTTACAGACGGTATCATAAATTATGACACAGGGGTTAGGCACTCGCAATTTATAAACAGGTAATGTACACTCACACAAATGAGCCTGTGAATCCGATTCCCGTGCATCCACATGCTGAAGGAAATAAAAGAGATCTGAAAAGAACATCAACAGCCTTCTAGCACAAAAGACTGCTTTTTAAGTTATCTTCCTGATGTATCTGAATTCCTTAGCATATCCAAAACCTCAGAACAACTTGATGATGTAACAGAAACTATGGACTCTCTCTTTTCTAGCACTTTAAATACAGTTGCTCCTTTACGCTTAAGAAAGGTTAAGGAAAACAGTTTGACACCATGGTATAATGAGCATACTCGCACCCTAAAGAGAGCAGCCCGAAAAATGGAGCGCAGCTGGAGGAAAACAAAACTAGAGGTATTTCGTATTGCTTGGCGGGAAAGTAGCATATCGTACAGAAAAGCATTAAAAACTGCTAGATCTGATTACTTTTCTTCTCTTTTAGAAGAAAACAAACATAACCCCAGGTATTTATTCAATACAGTGGCTAAATTAACGAAAAATAAAGCCTCAACAAGTGTTGACATTTCCCAACACCACAGCAGTAATGACTTTATGAACTACTTTACTTCTAAAATCGATACTATTAGAGATAAAATTGCAACCATTCAGCCGTCAGCTACAGTTTCGCATCAGACAGTGCACTATAGACCCCCTGAGGAACAGTTCCACTCATTCTCTACTATAGGAGAGGAAGAATTGTATAAACTTGTTAAATCATCTAAACTTACAACATGTATGTTAGACCCTATACCATCTAAGCTCTTAAAAGAGGTGCTTCCAGAAGTCATAGGTCCTCTTCTGACTATTATTAATTCCTCATTGTCATTAGGATATGTCCCCAAAACCTTCAAACTGGCTGTTATTAAGCCTCTCATAAAAAAGCCACAACTTGACCCCAGAGAACTAGTTAATTATAGACCAATCTCGAATCTCCCTTTTCTGTCCAAGATACTAGAAAAGGTGGTATCCTCACAATTATATTCCTTCTTAGAGAAAAATGGTATATGTGAGGATTTCCAGTCAGGATTTAGACCGTATCATAGTACTGAAACTGCTCTCCTTAGAGTTACAAATGATCTGCTCTTATCATCTGATCGTGGGTGTATCTCTCTATTAGTTTTATTGGATCTTAGTGCTGCTTTTGACACAATTGACCACAACATTCTTTTGCATAGACTTGAACACTTTGTAGGCATCAGTGGAAGTGCATTAGCATGGTTTAAATCGTACTTATATGACCGCCATCAGTTCGTAGCAGTGAATGAAGATGTATCATATCGATCACAAGTGCAGTATGGAGTACCTCAAGGCTCAGTTCTAGGGCCGCTACTCTTCACGCTTTATATGTTACCCTTGGGAGATCTCATCAGGAAACATGGTGTTAGCTTTCACTGTTATGCTGATGATACGCAGCTCTATATTTCCTCGCAGCCCGGTGAAACACACCAATTTGAAAAACTAATAGAATGCATAGTCGATATAAAAAATTGGATGACGAGTAATTTCTTACTGCTAAATTCAGAAAAAACAGAGGTGTTAATCATAGGGCCTAAAAACTCTACTTGTAATAACCTAGAACACTGTCTAAGACTTGATGGTTGCTCTGTCAATTCTTCGTCATCAGTTAGGAACCTAGGTGTGCTACTTGATCGCAATCTTTCCTTAGAAAGCCACGTTTCTAGCATTTGTAAAACTGCATTTTTCCATCTCAAAAATATATCTAAATTACGGCCTATGCTCTCAATGTCAAATGCAGAAATGTTAATCCATGCATTTATGACTTCAAGGATAGACTATTGTAATGCTTTATTGGGTGGTTGTTCTGCACGCTTGGTAAACAAACTACAGCTAGTCCAAAATGCAGCAGCAAGAGTTCTTACTAGAACCAGGAAGTATGACCATATTAGCCCGGTCCTGTCCACACTGCACTGGCTCCCTATCAAACATTGTATAGATTTTAAAATATTGCTTATTACTTATAAAGCTCTGAATGGTTTAGCACCTCAGTATTTGAATGAGCTCCTTTTACATTATACTCCTCTACGTCTGCTACGTTCTCAAAACTCAGGCAATTTGATAATACCTAGAATATCAAAATCAACTGCAGGCGGCAGATGCTTTTCCTATTTGGCGCCTAAACTCTGGAATAACCTACCTAACATTGTTCGGGAGGCAGACACACTCTTGCAGTTTAAATCTAGATTAAAGACCCATCTCTTTAACCTGGCATACACATAACATACTAATATGCTTTTAATATCCAAATCCGTTAAAGGATTTTTAGGCTGCATTAATTAGGTAAACTGGAACCGGAACACTTCACATAACACCGTACTTTCTACATCATTAGAAGAATGGCATCTACGCTAATATTTGTCTGTTTCTCTCTTATTCCGAGGTCACCGTGGCCACCAGATCCAGTCTGTGTCCAGATCAGAGGGTCACTGCAGTCACCCGGATCCAGTACGTATCCAGACCAGATGGTGGATCAGCACCTAGAAAGGACCTCTACATCCCTGAAAGACAGCGGAGACCAGGACAACTAGAGCCCCAGATACAGATACCCTGTAAAGACCTTGTCTCAGAGGAGCACCAGGACAAGACCACAGGAAACAGATGATTCTTCTGCACAATCTGACTTTGCTGCAGCCTGGAATTGAACTACTGGTTCCGTCTGGTCAGAGGAGAACTGGCCCCCCAACTGAGCCTGGTTTCTCCCAAGGTTTTTTTCTCCATTCTGTCACCGATGGAGTTTCGGTTCCTTGCCGCTGTCGCCTCTGGCTTGCTTAGTTGGGGTCACTTCATCTACAGCGATATCATTTACTTGATTGCAAATTAAAACAGACACTATTTCAACTGAACAGAGATGACATAACTGAATTCAATGATGAACTGCCTTTAACTATCATTTTGCATTATTGAGACACTGTTTTCCAAATGAATGTTGTTCAGTGCTTTGGCGCAATGTATTTTGTTTAAAGCACTATATAAATAAAGGTGATTGATTGATTGATTGAACATAGTCAAACTTTTTGCACTTGCTCTGTGCTGACTGCTCAAATGAAAAATAAAATAAAATACAAAAACTGCTGAATGACACAGATGTGCATCTGCATTGTATTCAACAAGGGAAAACCTTATATTTTTAAACATTTTATTTATATCTTTCTGTATTCATGCATTAATAAGATTATTTATTCCAGTATGATATCAAACTTTTATAAAGAGGTATCCAAAATTATGTCATATATATACAGTATATATATATATATATATATATATATATATATATATATATATATATATATATATATATATATATATATATATATATATATATATATATATATATATATATATATATATATATATATATATATTATTTTAAACAACAATCACTGAATAAAGTGTCCATTTGGTCTGTGCTGGGAGGATGGCATTGTGTACAGACTGTCTGCGGGCAGGCCATGATCTGCTCTGAAATCTCCCCTAGTGCAGAGTCATTAGAAATTCACTGGCATTCTGCAAACACTGTGATTACCAAGCCACTGTCAAAACCATGGAGTATTAGAACATAACACTAACAAATGGGAAGCTACACTAAAGCTCTTGAATACATTTAAATGAAATAATACAGACAGAATTCAGAGAAATGAAAAAAATCCAAAAAGATTTGCCAGAACTCTCCTGTCCTTAAAAAAAGGATTCATCCTCTTTAGCGTTTTGCTAAGAGGGTTATTCAGCACAAGGAAGTTAAATAGCCATTTGTTTAAGCCAAAACCATGACGTCTGTGGGAATTAATGCCAAGAGAAATAAATGCAGCACATTACCAGGTGTTCTTAGAATGTTTTTGCAAAGAAACAAAAAATACACATACAATGGGTGTTTTCATTGCACAGTCCTAAATGTATTTTCCTTTTTTTTTTTTTAATCATTAGAAATGATGAACCGATGAAAGATAATGAAAGTTGGTATATTTTCCACATCCTGTCCTTAAAGTCCTTCATTACTAGTGTGGTCAGCTTCTCTCATTTGCTTCCCATACATACACTTGTCTGACACATTCAGATTCCATTGCCTAGAATAATAACAACACACGTAGAGTCTTGAGATGAGGACATTGGACCCAGTTGCTCCAGGTCAGAGTATATGTTTGAGGCCAGCTGTCAGGGAACACAAGCTGTGAGCTCTTGCTCTGCATGTATGCAAGAAAGACAGCATTCATTAAAACAAGAGGTTGTTGTGAAAGTATCAGTTTGACTTGATGCAAACCAAGCATTGCTCCGGTGTATTCGGCAGTCACGAAAAAAGACGCTGGCCTTGAGATGTTTCACCTCACCTCAGAATTTAACCGGCATGAGGAACACACAGATTCAGTGATTGATAAGCAGCACTAGGCCCACTAACATATCCATGGTCATTTT
Source organism: Carassius gibelio (assembly GCF_023724105.1). Lineage (NCBI taxonomy): Eukaryota > Metazoa > Chordata > Actinopteri > Cypriniformes > Cyprinidae > Carassius > Carassius gibelio. The sequence continues at coordinate 19,508,364 of NC_068387.1, forward strand.
GCTGGATAGCACCACACATAATAGGATACAATAAATCGGTGCGCTTTGATTTATATGGCGGTACCAGTGTTGTCCTACTTGAAATGAAATATCTGCACTGTTTTGCTATGATTGGTTCCCCTTAGGCTAGATTCTTCCTTTAAAATCACAAAAAAAAAAAAAAAAAAAAACAATTGGAATAATTTACTGACCTCATATACAAACATATTCAAATGTGTCTTTTGTATTGTTGCAGAACACAAAAGAAGACATCAGCTAAAATGTTTTCGGTGTTTTTTTTTTTTTCATAAAAGTCAGTGGGGTCCAGAATTTTCAAGCTCCAAAAGGCACATAAATGTAACAAAAAATTAGACAGTGACTCTACAAGTATATAAAAAGTATTTTAAAACAAAGAGACTTTGAAAAGACTGAATTAAACATGGCGACATGAACTTTAAAAACCAATTACCTCATTGCTTCTCATGTTAATTGTTTAAGAATCATTTAGTTTGACATTTTTATCATATTTGATTTAGTTTGTGTATATGTGTGTCAATCAAGCATGTCAATCAAGCAGTTGATTTGATTTAGAAGAGAATACATTGTGATCTGTTGTGATTGCTTCAATTCCGAAAACAGTATATACCATTTGACATTTGGATTCATAATACCTTTATGCTGTTTTTGGAGCTTGAAAGTTCTGGAAAGTTGACTTTGTATGGAAAAATGAAAACATTTTGTCAAACAAAAGATTTTACTTCCGTGTTATGAAGAAATTTAATCATACAGGTCTAGAACCACATGAAGGTAAGCAATCAAAGAGTTAACTGTCCCTTGAAACCACTGTTTTGTTTTTAAATTTTCTCTTTGAACATTTCTGAACCCAATTAAGATGATTTAAGATTCTCTTTTATGGATTTTCTTATTTTCTGTCCACTGAGGTGAAAAATTAGTTACATAAGTGTAATTTGGTTGTCTTGCATTTATTAAACACACTGAGTGATTTGACTGAGTGAATTACAGTAATTCACCAAAAGGAAATTATACCCATTAAAAAAATAGGACTCCTATATTTTATGACTTTCAATTCATGTGTGTAGATTCAGTTCCTTGTTACAGGCTCTCAAATGATGGCTAGGCAGGTGGTTACTATAAATGAAGCAACATTAGAATACAGTAAATGTAACGAGGGAGACAAATCACATCAGTGTTTAAACAATCCAAAGGGGTCGAAATCTCCAATCAAAGCTCTGAGTACCCGTGATGGCCCAAGGCCCAAAGCTAATGCTTCACACATTTATGAGTACACCAGCCTTCCTCCAACACTTCAGCATGGCTATGGGAGTTTCAGTAGTGTTTAACAGTCAGGATAAATAATGGTCACCTCTCTCTGTTCCTTAATGTTGATATATCTCCACAACAGGATGGGTGCTGCAGCTTTTGGTTGTTCAGATCACAGCAATTAATCTAATGTGTCATGTGATGAACTCGGATGAGACTCAGTCCTGAGAAGACATGAATAATACAACACATTAAATTTCACTTTAACAACTCCAAACCTTGTGGAAAACAGCAAAAGGCCATAAATTAAGACGCTAATAACAAGCATCCAGGTTCTTTGCCCAATGTTGAACTTGCTTGGGAAGATATTGACCATATGTGATTCATTTGCACGGGTATGTTTCAATTAATCATAGCCAGGGTGGCAGACGCTGGCATTCGGCCTCATGCCATCTGAGAAAGAATTATCTCCTCTAGCCTGACCCAATGGTAAATAATTAGAGCAGAAACCATTCCCCCTCATTAATATAGCTTACATTAGCATCATTCATTGGCCTAGTTACTCTGGCAGCCAGAGGTGTGCGAAGAAGAGCAATGGGCAGATTGAAAAGATTCACATCTGGCAAAGAAAATAGCAAGTTTCTTCCACCACCGCTGTGGATTTTGAGGCTAAGCTACATTTGGCAGAGTGGTTGTCTGACAGAGGTGGAACTGATTTCCTTTTTCTCAATGGCTGCAGCAGCGTGGAAGGGGAACAAAGAATCCTGAGGACTGAAAATTGGCAAATGGACCTGCAGAATGAGAGGTCTTTTCTGCCTCATTGATGCCATATGGAATAATGAAAAAGTTACACGAAATCTAACAGGTTTTGGTGGCTCTTTGACACTGATTATTAAGTGAAACTACCCCTCTCATTGCACACTGACTCATCAGAGCTAAGTACGAATAATGATGACAGATAATCCCAATTATGGGGGTGGTAAATATTAGGGTATTTCACAACTGGACCTAAAAATAAATAAAAAAAAGTCTCATCATACAGTCTCTTTAAAAATAATTAAATACCCCAAGGACACTCATTAGGTCTTGTTCAGTGGTATCCCCATTGGGGGAGTGATTGAACAGAGAGTGTGTTAAAATATTTGCAAGGTGGCCTTGGTTTCACAATGGCATATGTAGTCATTAATAGTCTCTGCCTGTCTGTGTGGTAATGTCGGATGAGAACAGCCAGGCTCCCAGGCATGACTCGGATGAGATGGAGAGCGCGTGACCCCCCCTTCCATCACCAGCTTGAGTCCCCTTCTGAACCAGGAATGTCTCAGATTCACTTGAGTGTAGCAAGTACTGGCACTAGCCATCTGGGTCAGCCTTCCAGAATGAACTCAATGATAATGCCAGTCTTCAACATGACAAATGGTCGACTCGGACTGTGAGTCGCACATCTCAACTCTCACTTTCACAAGCTAGGCGTCAGGGAGCCTGGTCGCTGTCCTTGCTCCTGTAATAATCTATTTGCTTTCTGATATTCTTATGTAAAGATTCTACACACACACACACACACACACACACACACACACACACATATATATATATATAATTAGGTTATACTATAAATACATACATTATACAAAATGTTAAATTGTAATAATATTTGTGTAATTATTGTTATTTGTAATATTGTATTACAGTAATTATAGTAATGTTAAATTTATAGTAATAATAATAAAAAAAAAAACTATGAAAAACAGAAGATTTTAATATTTGACAATTTTCCACAAGGTCAAATAAACTTTATGATTAATGAAGGAATTTATTAATAGAAATATTTTTCAATTTTGAACTATTTTTAGCTCAATATCCAGCAAATTTGTGAAGATATTTCAATATTTATTTACGTATGTTTTCTAGGTGAAACCAAATGTAACTAGTTAATATATTAATATATTGACTTGAGATATATATATATAATAAAAATAAAAAACAGCCCTTAGTCCAGAGAGACTAATTATGTTATTTCAGTTTTATGGTTTTCATTGTAACATAAAATGTCTTCTTGTTTTGACCTTTTAATGACAAATACAGCACAAAAAGTAAAACATGTTCATCATAGATGTATTGAAATCATTTTTGTATATCAAGAAAAAAAAACATGCTACTGTATATACAGTATAATAATTTCTCTATTTGTGAAGAGTTGGGGACCGAGAGCCATGGGAACGGAGCGAGGCCGGTGGAGAACATGATAATGAGTGACACCTGCACCTCTCTCCGGTCTTGAGTCCCACGGAGGAGCTCCAGAAGGATGAAAGCATGAGTGACAACAGTGAAGGACAAGAGAGGACCAGGTCTGGACTACTTATGTTGTTGTTTTATTACATTATATGAGGCTGTCGTCTGTGAAGTGCTACTGCTTACACTTTCGTTTTGGTTTGGTTTATTTGATTATGTTATGTATTAATTTTACGTTTAAATGTTAAAAAATACAAAATTCTCAGTCTGCTACCCGGACACACTGCCGCTTGGTCCTTAACTAGCTGAGAGGTTCTCACTCATGGTACCATGCCATGGCTCTGGACAAACTTTAGTGGACAGATCAATGCTCCTTGATTCCTGGCGAACGGCATTGGCTCCTCCTGTTAAGGCGACCAGCCTCTTGGCAAACAGCGCCAACTCCTCCACTCCCTCTGGGACAGCAGCTACCCCTCATCAACCCAGGAGCACAGCAGCGAGCTCTCCCTCTCACCTAATCTTCCATCATTCCATCATCACTTCCTCAGGCCGCTACTAGCGGTGTCTGCTCCTTCATGCTGCCTGATTTCCTTCCTCCTGGGCTTCAGCACCAATGTAACAAAGTTCATAGTTCAGGGAAGGAGAAGACAGGAACCGGCAAACATTTAACAGAAATGTAATCATATGAAATCAACAAACACAAAACAAAAGTAAAAGCGGTAGCCCCTCTGTGGGTCTCGAGACTGGTGTATGGCGCAGTGTCGCTCATTATCACTGGTCTCGCTCCATTCCCCAACTCTTGGACCCAAACCTACTGTATATATTTTAAAGTGAGCAAAGAGGTTCCTGAGGCTAAACTGAGGAAACAAGCAAAAGCAGTGTGGCCCCTGACCTCCCACTACTGCCTATGACAAGTCTTCCTTTGACTAGGACTATCTGTTTGTCATTCAGAACTAATGCAGCCACAGCTGCATAAAGAGGGTTAGCTATCTGCTACAACACACCACAGAGTTTGCTTTTTCTGTTGTCCAGCTAATTTGCTTCAAGCTGGGAGAAGTGCTGATTAAATAAGTCGGCCGGTGATTGAACGCGCATTTGGCCATTTCCCCAGCTCCCCTGCTTTGACAAACATGTTTGTTTTTCTACCTGACTCGAGTAACTTAATGTTCTGAGTGTTCTTTTTGTTTCTTAACAGATAGACACATACAAAAAGAAAGAAGCTTTGTGTTTGACTAGCAGTCTGTCACTGACCTCCAACGGCTAACTGTACTGCAGCTACCACAGCCAGTGAAATGTATTACTTCAAATACTCCCTTACCTTAGCTTTAAAACCACAACATTTTATAATTTGCTCTCAAAAACTATTCATTTCTAACTTGCGATCCAATTATAGAGTCCTTTATGTTCTTACCAAAAGTTAGGTCAAATAAAGTTAGCATATTCTTCCCATGTAAGCACTAGCCTGCATCATATAGCCAATGTTATCTGTCTGTAGGAGGGTTAGTGAAACACCATTGCCAGAAATCTGCAAAATAGTGAATATGTTATTTTTATACGTATTTATTTGTTTGTTTTTTGCTTTTGTTTGACGTCTGTTTCAAGCTTTCATCTGCATAATCCAGTCTGATATAAGCACTTTCCATACTGGCATTGCCAATTAAATAGCAAATTCATAATACATTCATTTGTGAATGCATATCATGACACATCATTTAATTATAATGTCCAACAGCCTGCTTTAAAAAAAATATTCAAATTTAGCATTCTGTAGACTGAGCTCCTGTCAGAAAAATCAACAGCTTTTGGTCAGATCAGAACTAAGAAACCAAACGCAACTTCAAATAGAAAAGAAAGATGGAAGATAATAAAGCAACATAATACAAATAATGTGGAGTGTGAGGGTTGTGTACATTCTTTGATATCTAATTTGTGTCCAAAAGGACGCTGTCTATGATTACCATGATTGGTTTGAAGTCCCATAGTCTCCGTTCTCATCTGTGACTAATGAATTTAAATTGATAAGAAACTGATCACGCTTGCTGTAACTAGACTGTTGCGATTCTTATCCATAAGCTATCAATTATGCTATCCTCCTGTCATTTATAGGTTTTCTCATATCCTTCATTGATTGGGTGAACGTAACTGTAGCTAAATAACAGTAACCCTATAATCTTAGCACTGAATTTGACTAATGTTTCATGTGAGGCAGAAAGCATCAAAAGATTAAAGGACTGATCTTAAGATTCAAGAGAGCAGATTCATTTCTGAGTGCCTTGTGTCCTGTAGAACAAATCAGCATTGGTTTGATGGTTCATTAAAGGGTTGTATCCTTTCACTTTTTCTCTGAGGAAAGAGGCGGTTCGGGTTTGAGCCACAGGAGGAAATGAGTTACTGATCTTTCATTGCTCACTAGATCGTGATCACTCTGGCCTTCCATGACCCATTTCGAACAAACTTTTCTTTGCAAACGGATTTCAGTCAGAAACAAATTAACTTTTGTGTAAAATATCTTTAGATTTTCATCTTTTTTTTTCATCTTATTGCACCATTTGAATAAATCATGATAGCCGATGAAAGCTGAACCCTTATTATATGAGTGTTTCATCTCAGCTTGTGGCCTTTGCTTTTTCCAACTCTTACGCACTTGAAGAGAACTTGAGAACATTTCTCACTTCAATATCACTATAAAATAGCATGATTTCCCCATTTATTACACAAAAGGCTATCAACTGAGTTTGTAACCAACAGATTACCAGATGTTAACGAAATAATCCATAAAAGATTAACAGCTGTATTACTGGACATGCACAGACTAAAAGCCAGTCTGTAATAGCATATAAGTGGAGTAAGAGAGTATCTACTCAGCATTAAATACTAGAATAAGACGGTCTAGAAAGTCCACATGGCAACGTCATAAATGTTTTCATTCCTGTGGTTATGGCACAATGCTAATATTTCATAATTAATTCATGAAAATGTTTTTTAATCTGACTTTCCTTTAATGCAATACAGTGAATAACAGTGAGCCGTCTGTGGTCTCCCAGTGTTTATATAATGGGCAGTTTAGCTTTCTATGATGATTTTACAACTAAACATAAGAAAACATAAACTAAGGTTATAATCCATTTTTTTTTCACAACAAAATTTGATGAGCTCAGTGCAGACTCATTTTCTGCTAATTTAAATTGAGATGGTCTTCATTCATTGACATGGCAGCCAAGATATGGAACCTTAGGACTCGGATGAAGATTTCCTATTTTAAGAAGCACCCATCCTTTTCCAGCTAAAAGCATTCTATATACATATGTACAGCATATATACATAAACTAAAATTAATTATTGCTACACAGAGCAAACACTAAATGCATCTAAACCACAACATATAATAAAAGAACAGTGTGAGTGAGTGAGTGAGAAAGAGAGAGAGAGAGAGAAAGAGAGAGAGAGAGAAAGAGAGAGAGAGAGCTATCAAACGAATTCATTACTGCAATTCCTCCCACAGCTTCCAAAAGGATACGGAGCTCAGTGCTTTTGGAATAAACAATCAGATGAAACCAATTATGGTAGAGGATTCGGACCACAATCAAAAAGAAGTGTAACATCTTTGGTTGCGAGAAAGTGAGAGGAGTGTGTAAATGTGTGTGAGAGGGGGGAGAGTGAAAGAGAGTGGGGAGTCCAACGCGCTCTGGGCAATTGGTGAAGGAAGCGCGGAACTCGGGAGCGCATCAGCGGGATTGAAGCAGCGGCTCTCGGGCGCATCATGTTGCGCAGACACTTCAAATCTTCCCAACGGTCAACCGTTCGACAAAATGACGCTTTTTAAACCATCCGGACTAAAGGATCGTCGGGCTGACTCTGTTTGCGGTCTGGAATTATATTGTAGTTTTTCTGGGGGATATTTATTCTGAGAACTCGCCCCAGAGAAGATAGCCTACTAAACGACTTTAAAATGCTGCCTAGATGGGTCGAAACCTCTTCAGAAAAGGTGAGGAATAAAAAAAAAAAAAAAAAAAAAAAAGAAAAAAAAAAAAACCTAGACAGTAAAGATACTAGGAACTGTTTGTGATTCCAAATTAATTTACAAATTCAATTAATTGCGCTCTTGGGAGAAACTTCTATAGTACACTGAGCACAACAATAAAAAAGGTGGAAAAATAGAAAGCCACATGAAAATTAAAGTTAATCAAAATTGGCTTCAATAAACTGTCTAATAAACATGCATGGATTGTGCTCAGCCTCAGTGTAACCTATACCAGAGTACACTGTCATTCTTTTAAATTCCAAAGACAAAACAAAACATTTTTAACAGTAAAATTATATTTTCTCTTAAATCTAGCATAATTGTTAATGTATAGGGTACCTTTTGTTTAACCAGTGTGCAGGTTTTTAATGTAGTATAAAAAAAAAAAGTTTTAAGGTTTTAGTTTTATAGATTGGTCAAACATAAATTCTCTCACAAATAGAAAAAAAGGGGGTAAAAGAGAATATTTCAGAAGTGTGTTTATAGCAGTGAGATGACAAGCACTTGATTTTCCATGTGTGCATAACCATCAGCTCAATCATCAAATCAGGAGTATGCTATATTCAACTGAGTCGTTTTCTAAGAGAAATTCTATGACTAAAACCTGAAAACCATTGTATAATGGCAGATAAACTCCTGTATCCATGTAGCCAAACAATAAGTAAAGGCTGGAGTGCACAAACGGCCTTCTCTACTATACTGGACCTTGGTTTGTTCAATCCAAATATACAATGAGAAAGAAAACAAATCCTTCAAGATCATTGAAAGCACTATTTTCTTACAAAGGAATGCACACTTTCAGAATAGAATAGAACAGAATAAAATATAATTGTTATATCCATACAGCAAGACCAGTGGAAATCGCACAGTGCAAACAATACAATATACACTAAACAATATAGTGCAAAAGCAATAAAGAACAATAGTACAAAATGGTGATCATAGGTGAGGCCATGTGAGGCCTTGATGAAGACTGACATATTAAGATGCAAAGATGATATTCAAAATGGCTACAAAAAATTAATTTGTGAAATATGCACATCCAATATTCAGGTCATCAGGCTGACATTCATTAGATCTTGTAATCTGACATGATTACATAACTTGTAACCTTTATTCTCTACCATGTAAAATGTCCAATGACCCAACCCTTAATTGATCTGCATGGCTAAAATCTGCGATGAAGGAGACAGCTGCTAAAATGGCAGATGCATCTCATGAGAGGATTAAGAGATATCAGTGTCTTGTTGACTATCATATGTTCTGTATCATGGAAAGTTCTGTGTTTCTTTCCCATTCAAACTCAGGCACTCCACACTGATTTAATAGAGCACCTCTCACTGCTCCCAGGTTCAGAATCATTATTACTGAGAGGAGAACTCTGTGCCAGAACATTGGAGAACAGACCTGCCCATCATCATGGCATTTGACAGATTAAACACCTCAGTGCCCTTTACAAGTCTGAGAGCACAGAGATGCTGATTTCACCAGTCACCACTTTCTCCTCACAGAGTGTGGAGCAGTGTCCTGCTTTACGGCTTGCTGTTCTTTCTTTCTTTCTTTCTTTCTTTCTTTCTTTCTTTCTTTCTTTCTTTCTTTCTTTCTTTCTTTCTTTCTTTCTTAATTATTTCTGTAAAATTAATTAAAATCAATTTTATGAAAACAGACCAATCAAATGTAAATTATGAATGAGCCATGTTTACACATTCAATATTATTATTAATGCAGTAAGTTGCCATGTTACTTGGTAACTGTAAACATCCCTGGGTGAAGATAATGCACTTTATTAGATACTTAGATAAGCAGAATAGTTTTCCTAGTAGAATAACTTTTGGACAACAAAGATTTAAACCATTTCTTTCATTATAACGCAATAACAACGCTATCTCACGACCAATTCGTACGGATTTTACGAGGTGGCTTATTCGTACGGATTGGTACGACCTCACTCATACGATTTTATACGATTTGTCTAAACCCCAGTGACAGTTAGGTTTAGGGGCGGGGTTAGGTGTAGGTAATTCGTACAAATGAATACAAGTTGTGCAACCCGTAAAATATGTACGATTTGGCAAAAATCGTATGAATTTGTACGAGTATGGTTGTACGAATTCGTACGAATAAGCCACCTTGTAAAGTATGTATGAATTACCATGAGATGGTTGGCAATAATACACTTGCATCTGTTACAGTAATTTTACCACAAGTAAAGGAGTTTGGTATGGTAAAATCATATATATTTATATAAACATCCAGATTCAGATACTACGAGTTTTAACATTGAAATAACATCTAATCTATTTTTATTTTCTGTTAAAATAGGTAAGTGGCTGAAAATGCTACTTGTTTGGAAGGTTGTGCCATATGAGAATCGTCCAGCTGTGACGAGAGAGGGGGTCGTCTTCGATGAGTCCTCCATATTTCCTGCTCAGGCCCTCACACTTTGAAATCTTCCCTCCCTAAACTCAGACTGACAATGTGATGAGCTCTCCTATCATTTCCAACCCAAGCGTGGACGGAGGGATGAGAGGGAGTTGCACAAGTTAATGAGACTATTGCTCTTGTGTTGGGGAGCTTAGGACAGGCAATTACAGGAGGATTACCCAGCAACTTCAACATCACATACTCTCCAACGGGGCGAACTTCTGGATCTGCTCAGAACTCCAGTGTGGTGGATTTTATTTGTATTTTTTTTATTACATGCACTGCTGTTGTTCTCAATTTTTTTTTTTACAAAATGGAGGTACAGATCCAAATATGGAATAAAGACCTGCCTACTTTGATCAGTCCATGGATACCGATACTTCTGGGTCTTCACATGCATTTCTCCTGGGCCACAACCTGTCCAGAGGAGTGCCGCTGTGACAGGACCTTTGTTTACTGTAATGAGAGGAGTCTAACGTCAGTGCCTCTGGGGCTAGGAGAGGGTTATAAGACCCTCTACCTCCACAACAATCAAATCAACAATGCTGGATTTCCTTTAGAAATGCACAACGTTGCCTCTGTGGAGACGGTGTATCTCTATGGCAACCAGCTTGACGAATTCCCTGTCAATCTTCCCAAAAATGTGCGGGTGCTCCACCTGCAGGAGAATAACATTCAGATGGTGTCCCGGGCCGCCCTCGCGCAGCTGCTACGCCTGGAGGAGCTCTATCTGGATGACAACTCCATCTCCACTGTAGGTGTTGAGGAGGGGGCTTTCAGGGAGGCCATCAGTCTCAAGACCCTATTCCTTACCAAGAACCACCTGAGCAGCGTCCCCATCGGGCTCCCAGAGGAGCTAAGAGAGCTGCGGCTAGACGAGAACCGCATTGCACTTATAACCGAGGATGCATTCGAGAATGTGACGGGCCTCGAACTCCTCCTCCTAGATGGGAACTTGCTCATGGATGAGGGCATCTCCCCCGGGGCTCTCCAGACTCTTGTAAATCTCAAAACATTGTCGTTGGCACGTAACTCCCTAACGGTTCCTCCTCCTAACCTGCCAGCTGAGTTTCTAGTCAAGCTCAACTTGCAGGATAATCAAATGAATGAGATTCCTTTGACAGCCTTTCGCGGCCTCCATCGCTTGGAGAGACTGGATATTTCAAACAACCAGCTGCAGTCTCTCACACAGGGGGTCTTTGACGGCCTCTACGGTCTGAGACAGCTCACTGTTCGAAACAACCTTTGGCTCTGTGACTGCAGCATTAAATGGGTCATAATGTGGTTAAAGTCCCTGCCAGCTACCCTCAATGTCCGTGGCTTCATGTGCCAGAAACCAGAGAGGGTACGTGGCATGGTAATCAGAGAGCTAACCCTGGAGCTCATCCAGTGTCCTAACGGCACCGCCACAGTCCCACAGCCCACACTGCTCTCTTCCTCCACTGCTGAGTCAGCCACTCAAACGGTTTTCACACCCGCACACTCCCAGCCTACACCTAACCCTCCACGTATCACCCTTCCACCACCGACTGCAAGCAAAAAATGGGAGCAGAGGACAAATGACCCTGTCGGCCCGATGCAGGAATCATTGCGAGTTTCCTTTGTGGTGCTAAATGGTTCGTGCATTCAGGTAAGCTGGGTATCGACGTTCACCGTTACAGCGTATAAGGTAACCTGGGTCAAACAGGGTCACAGTTTGATAACCCGCCCCATGCAGGAGTCGCTTGTGCAGGGTGATCGTGAGGGAATCACACTGACCAACCTGGAGCCTAAGTCCACTTATCATATTTGTGTGGATCCGCTGGATGCGTTCAATAATTACCACACGGGAGACGATACAATTTGCTCAGAGGTTACGACAAAGTCTGCTTCCTTTCACTCCGGCGATAATGCCACTGGCCCAGAGCAAACGACCCAGCAGGACCCCAGCTCGCCTTTCCTACTGGCTGGCCTGATTGGCGGGGCAGTGCTTGTGGTCCTTGTGGTCCTGTTGAGCATATTCTGCTGGCACATGCACAAGAAGGGAAGGTCAGATTCATCAAAATGGAAATACAGTCGGGGCAGAAGAAAAGAGGACTATTGTGAAGCAGGAACTAAAAAGGATAACTCTATTCTGGAAATGACTGAAACTAGTTTTCAAATAGTTTCTTTGAATAATGAACAGCTGCTCAAGGGGGACTTTAGCATCCTACCGATTTACACCCCTAATGGAGGTGTTGGATTCGGAGACTCTGAAAGGAGAAACAATAGCACAGCGTACTGCAAAAACAGTGTTCCAGAGTCTGATACATGCCATAAATGATCATTTTAAACTGATAGTTTCCTTTGTATTTAGATCTGGCTCTCAAACCCACTGTATTTCAAAAGACAAACTGTACATTATGTAATTTATATTCTGAACAATATCTCCTTCCTTTTGTATTGCTTAGTAAAACTAAAATGTTTTATGATTTATTTAGTTTCTGTTTATTACTAGGATTTAAGCTCATGATGATTTAGTAAGTGGATCTCAATGTCAAGTGCCCCTTTTTTCTTTCCTCATTTTTTTTTTTTTTTTACAATATATATTTGTGAGTTCAAAGTAAGAAATGGAGGAAGGAATGGAAGGACACTGTGTGTCTGTTTAAAGAGGAGTAAGGAAAGTAAGCACCACAAGGTGGCGTTTGTTCTCATCACCACTATTAATTTGAGACCTCAAGTTATTCTCTTTGATTCAGCATCTCACATCTTTACTTAACAGCTCAGTTCACAAGGACTGAAAGCAAACACTTCCTGCCAAACAGCTGAAAACAAACCTTGGTTGCAGGACTGGAATTATATTAGAAAATTCAGCATCAGAGCTGATTTCCTTTACTGTCCTCCTGTACAGAGACATAAAATGTCCTAACTGTTTTCTCACACTGCAGTAGATCTGCTTCGATGAGAAAAGTATCTTCACCATAGAATATCTCAACATTATTTAATGCTGTTATTAAAGATATGAATAAGAATTGCATTCAAGATAGATGATATACAGAGGCTACATGTTTGGCATTTGCTTGTGAACTGCAATAATTTTAGTTAGAAAGAAGATCTTTATTTATATACTTAAGTCAACATGTTACAGTTTCACTTTAATCGACTGACTTTAGGGCTCTGCTCTATGTTTTACACATTTAAGTTGAAGGGAGAATAACTAAACCCAGCTTGAGGTTTTTAAAGAGCTGGTTTCATTGTTAAGTTACAGTTAAAAAACTAAAAATATTGTTTTCGAACAGTAGGAACTGGTTCAAAACACACACACACACACACAAACACACACAAAAAAAAAAAGAAAGAAAGAAAAGAAAACCATGCACTAATGTTAAGGGAACATTCTATGATTGTTGGGAAATAACCAATATGCTATATGTGCCTGTATGCTATAACATTATTCAACTTAATTGTTAAATGCTGTTACGGTTTTAATAATCAGAACTAAAAAAAACTTTTAAATATGTTCTTTTGATACCTACAAATATTTTGACATTTTGCTCAAGTTAACATAACACAGTTATGCAGAAACTTTTTGTTTCCGTCTTAGCTGCACACCCAGTACACTCCCCAGCAGCAAGTGAAGATAGCAGCTTTATTATGGCTTTGAAATGAGACCTTCTCAGAGCTCTGAGCAGGTGTCAATGAGCCATAGCACGACAATGAAAAAAAAGCCTCTAGAGTTAATACCACCACTGACCAATTTTACGATAATTCTTCACCTGATCTGGTCTGTTTTCCATATCCGAACCATTCTACATGAACATATGATGCTATACACGCAGTTCTGCCTTTTTATATCATGGCTCAAGTGCTTATAACATTTATGAAATGTATTATTTAGTAGTACCCATAACTCACAAAATGATTGGCTCAGTGGTCAAAGGGCAATGCGTGTGATTGATCACTCATGTTATCAAACTTCTTTTCCTTTGCTAAAAAAAATAAATAGATAGATAGATAGATAGATAGATAGATAGATAGATAGATAGATAGATAGATGATAGATAGATAGATTAGAACAAAATGAAGCTCATCCTAGAGTGTTGCCTACAAAGTAATATCATGCAAGTGTCTTGAAACTCCCCCCCCCCCCTCCCCCCCGATATTCATGGATAATCAAATATCATGCAGAATGAAAGAAAAAGTTTTCAAGTTTAAATTTTTCTTTCTTTCTTTCTTTCTTTCTTTCTTTCTTTCTTTCTTTCTTTCTTTATTTATTTATTTCTTTCTTTTCTAAAAGGGGTTTACAATTACATCATATATGGATAGAACTAGGTTCTTTTTTGATGGATTGCATCATTAGTTTGGCTTCACAGTATCTGAGTAGTGCAATTTTGTGGGTAATAATTTACATGCATAAATAACACAATAAACTCACACCCCGAGCTCCTCAGCATGACCTTTCACTCCCATCAGGCAGTGTGTGTGAGATACAGTAATTAGCCATTAAATCGGTACATCTGGGCCCTCCGGCTGTGTGGTCAACTCTAAATGAGCTAGAGAATAAACCCTCATTCTTTACCTCTTTCTGTCCTACCGCAGAGACCCAGGGAAAGGCCAGGAGCGCCAGGCTGCTTTATGAGTTCAGTCGCTGGGTTCAGAGCAGCACCAATTTATAATCATAAATAAATATTGGAGAGAACCATCTGACTGCACGCTTCATTACAGTCAATTCATACAGCAATTCCATTATTATTGCCAGTGTCCATACACCAGTATCAGAAAGCTACTCTCTTCACTACAAGCTGGTGGGGAAAAAAAAGCTAAAGTTATCTTTGGAAAGCTGAAATCCTTGTGATTAGAATTATGCAATCAACACAGCAAGTACAATCAGTGTCTTTATCAGACCACCAACAAGCCTTCATGTTGTGATCCCATTGTTTACCAGCTATAGTCATATGCAGGCATCTGTTTATAGAATGCTTTGGGTTTTTTTTTTGTCATTGTGCTCAAAGTTCCATAACTCAATACATACAGTATACTCATATAGTCCAAATGGTTCAAGAACAGCCTGCAATGGCAGTTTAGGTGTTTTAGGCACATTTTAAATGAATGCTAAGGGGTTACAATGATTTGATAGCACTTATGGCATAATGTGGATGTTTTTTTTGTTTTTGTTTTTTTGTTTTTAAAAAGAAAAAAAAATATATCAGTCTGTACATTTTAAAATTATCATGGTTTCCAAAGTAAACCCAGAAGATACAAAGAACAGCATAATGGCTAAAAACCTAAAATGTCCTAAACACACTTTAACAACTTTAAATGTTATTTATTTAAACTTGTGTATAATGTAAGTGTCTCACTTTTCTACTTTTAAGTCCCTGTATACTTTTGTGTATAATGTATACTTTTTTAATTTAAAATAACCAGGACTTTTTTTTTTTTTTTTTTTTTTTTTTTTAGAAATGAATATGACAGGCCAATATATATATTGGTAATCAACATTATTCCACAAATGCTTGTTATTTGAGATTAAATGGAATTCGACCTAGATTATTCCCTAAAAAAGTTTATGACCTCTGGTGTAACCGAGGTCATTAAACAACATAATCTCACTGAGACAGGCATGGACATGGATTGAGGCACGCTGTGATGGCAGACGGACATAGGTGGCAGCCTGGGATATTATTTTCAGCATGCAGGAGGGTTCTAGCAGTCCTGATCTCTCACAATGGGCCTTGAGTTGCACCCTAAATTGAAAGAAACAGTTGGAATGGTGTGTAGGAATGAATTGAATAAACACAGCATTACGCTTACTGATAGTGGAAACCAAATCTTCTTAACAAATTACCCACCTACCCTATTGTGCAAAGCTGTGCAGCATCAGAATAGCTTGAGGAACCAAAATCCACTCCATAAATGTTTCCTATCCACTTCACAAGTCACCACAACTTTGATTAGTGTCATACTTTTGCAGTAAGGGTTTGTGTATGCTGTACAGCTTGTGAATAAAAAGCTAGGTTAAAAATAAGTGATCATAAAAACAAAAGTTTTAAACAGCAGGATGTGCTAATTTTTCACACTTATTGCAATGGTTTCTGATTTCCTGACCTCTGATCATTACATCTGATTCACAGGGGGTCATGAAATCCATGGCTTGTCACTAATAACATGGGAAGCCATATTCAAACACACATATTCTACACACATACTGACTGAAACATTCTCATAAACCATTAAATAGTGAAGTGAATTCTCAATAAATAAAGGAAGTTGAGTTTCAAATTATTACCCTGAATTACACCATTAGCTATCATGGACAAACAATGAACCAACATTTATTAAATAAATATATTATACTATTATATTAATATATATAATAAACTATGTGCATAATTCATATAATTGTTTTTTAGACTTCATGTTGTATTTATTAACATAAATGTATTACAAATGACTGTGAATAATAATGAACAACTGTATACTTTATATACAAGTCATTCATATATACACACACAGACATAGTAACCTAGATTATTGTTTATTTTAAGTTTGTGATACTTGATGCATTAACCAATGTAAAAGAAATTAGCCTTATTGTAAAAGGTTACCAAAAAAATAAATAAAAAATAAATACATAAAATAAACTAAAGGGAGATTTGTCCATATAGTAGTGCTGAATGGGAGCCAATTGTAATGTATCTGGTAAATATTGGAGAACGTGAAAACAGCAAAACTCCAAAAGCAAGGCATCAAAACAGCACAAGGATTTTAAGAGTATTTAAGAGCTTTCAGCATTTACAAAACAATAAATTAACAACAGTGAGATATTAATGAGCCCAAATAAAACAATTTATTCTTTGCAATGTGGGTGTTTCAAATAATACCATGATTTCGTTTTATAAAATCGTCTTTCCAATTATTGAAAGGAATAAGCTTTTGTTTAAGAGCCAATATAAACAGAATGAACTGGTATTTGCTGCATAATCCCAAGTAATAACACGTCAACTGTGAGCTCCATAATCTCATTTGAAATGTGGCTACAAATTAAAATGTTAATGTATCATAAAATATGAAAAGGTACTGCTGTTTTACAACTTTTAGGTTTGCTTTGGAAATGACATGCCACACATGACATGATAACCAAATGAAAGGAGAATTTGTTGGACATTTCGATTTTTCAGAATCTGAGTTACAAATAATGATGTCTAAGAGCGCCCACTAAATTATGCAACAGGGGTGTGTACTTGCCTCCAGGCAAAGCATCACCTGAATGAATAGCTGGACTGATTTCTCCTAATGTGCACCACGCAGCACTTGCTCTCTTCATTAGACAACCCTGTTTAATAGATCTGCAAGAAATTTATATATTTTTGATTGATCCGATGCGAATCCATGTTATTGCTGGGGATTTTTAGGATGGGTCTCTTTTGCCTCTATGACCTGCTGTATGAACTCAAACATGCATGTGGCTCAAGCATGAACTTGTGTGCAGATTCTCATATTTCAATTTTAATGGACAGTTGTGGAATTATCAGTAATTACATTTCCCTGTAACTGGCTTACAAAGCAAATGTTAGACACAAAACTCTTTCCAACAATTTATGTTACAAATTCTTACCTGAACACAAAAATCAAGCAATGAAAACTAATGTTGTGTATTGTGACTACAATAGAACTGCAGGCAGTAGGTATTAGGTAAGTAGGATGTATTCATCCATTTGAGGGCTCACATATAATTATCTTATTTATCTTCTCCAGGGCAGTTCAATTACCCCACTAAAGTGAAGGGTTGCCATGTTTCCATGTTTTGAGATTGCATCTTGGATTTTGTAAACAATGCCAACCTGTGACAGATAAAATTTTACTTTTATATCTCAAATTTTAAACTATGATAACTACTAAGCATCAAAAATGATCTCTGTATATGGTACCTTAAATGACAAAGCAACAATTTTGAGAATCAAGGTGTCCATTATATATATATATATATATATATATATATATATATATATATATATATATATATATATATATATATATATATATATATATATATATATATTATTATTATTATTTTTTTTTTTAATCAAGATAAAATCGGTAGAAATTATGAGACAATATTTAACAAACTCTCCGTCTCATTTCAAAGACTGCACCCTCTTATGGTCACTGGTCGGTCACATACTGTACGTCACTAAAGGCCACCTCATTTCAGAAAGCAACCATTACTTTCTAAATTACAATATTTACACCTCACAAGGCATAACAGTCAATTTTCTAGTTACTTTTCTGAAATGAAACATCCTCAACAACTGGTGGAGTCAACAAATGTGACCTTTGGAGAGTGTAGCCTTCATAATAAGATGCAGCTATACTCCTTTAATATTTTGTGAACAGAACTGAACTAGATCAAGTTACCTGAACTTTACAATGATTACATAATTGGTGCAGTGTGTAATTTTGTACCACTAGTTGACCAAACAGAACTGAAAATAAACAGATTATTTTTTCTTCTAGTTAGATGAACCAATGTTATTTTGATCTACTGACATGAACAGATTGTAATTCTGTTACACACCGCACCTTGAAGATTTTCTGTAGTGTTTGTTTCACTTGCTCTCGGTGTTACTGACTCAATTTGTTGTGACTCAACATCCCATTTCCTTAGGAGAGCCACCAATAACATGAGCTGTTGACTACACTTGAGCTGAAATATACACCACTTCAAGTGGATTCAAGGATAACTTTAAACCCACAATTTTAAACCACAACTATACTGAATTAAGAAAGCTGGGGATTAATCTAAATAATGGGAATTGATTGAAACTCAGCACCCAAACTGCTTGGGAAGAATTAAACAGGGAGGAAGTGTGGCTTAAATGTAAAGTGAGAGAGAAAGGAAGGCTAGAGGAAAAACAGAACTTGATATGGAGAGAGAGAGAGAGAGAGAGAGAGAGAGAGAGGGCACAAATAATAGTCTCTGCTGTGCAATCAAAGCTCATGATTAGTTGATCACAGACAAGTCCACAACTGTTGAACCAAGGCCAGTCTTGAAGCAAATGGAAGCAATCAGTTACAACAGTCTGTAATCAGTGGTGCTTAAAGTGCAGAAACTGAAGAAAAAAAAAATACACAGAAGAATTAGTGAAAATAATTAACAATTAATCTGTGTAAGATTTTACAGATTCTAAATAAAAACTTATATGGAAATAAGTTGGCACAAGTGAAAAAGCACACACACACACACACACGCACGCACACACGCACGCACACACACACACACAGGCACACACACATATAGATGCATGTGTAACATTTGTTTGCAGAACAAAAAAATCCTGTTTATTTATTTTATTTATTTATTTATCAGGTGCTGTGACTAACACAACACAGAAGGAAAACATGTTAAATTGTACAAAAGCAAAGAAAAACGATCAATAAATGAACATCAACAACAATAAACTTTGGACAGTTTTCTCGTTTCAGAAGCTCTGTTCTTGTTGTGGACAGCAGGGAAAAGCACAAAATAAAAAATAAATAAAAAATAAAAAATAAAAATAGCACAAATAATATTATTTAGTTGCATTAAGAGTTAAGGTGCATACTTGTTCATAGTTATGGTAATAAAGTAGTAACTAAACCAATTTAAGTATGGGTCAGGCAAATATAAAGTGTCCAAACACATCTTGGGGCCACATGTGCCAACTTAAAACTGGATTCAGTACAAAACACTGTAGACACAGCTCATGTTTGTACATGTGGCTCTGGGCAACAAAAAGAACAACTGTAATAGTAAGCTAACCTTCCATTAATTATTCATAGAAAATATAAGATGTTACGAGCTAAAGAAAAATATCATAGTTTTTTCTAGACAGGGATGCGGTGCTCAGCCATGTGTTTGTGTGTGTGTGTTTGCTTTAAATGAAAGGCTGATAAATATGTTTGTGTAATCTTCCCAATCTGATTACCGCTTACAGGGCCTACAGGAACAGACGAACAGCTACATCTGAGATCAGCTGTGTGATTTTAAAATGCTTATGCAGCCTGTCGCATTGCTTAAAAAAATATGTGTTTTACAGTAGTGCCAAACCTTCATCTCAGCAAACTCAGAGTACAATTTCACAGTAAAATTCAGATGGATTCTTTACACAAAATAAATAAAATTTTGCTGTAGACTATAAATCCTCAGATTTTTTTTTTTCTTCTTCTTTTTTTTTTTTTTCATTCCGAACTCCAGTTGGGAAAAACAGATGATGAGCTGGACAGATGTGGCTTTTATTCATCATGAAAAATAAATAGGTAGGCAATATATATTTAAAATATACACTTGTTTTTAATAAGTAAGGGCGCACACATTTGGTGTTTGCACACATCTAGCATCATAGTCGATGTTTGCAAGCTAGATGTTTGTTTATCATGTATCTTGGGCTTGACAGTGACGGTTGTGCCATTATGAATTCCACTGTGGTTAGTCTGCAAATAAATTTGCAGTGGATTGCTCCAAAACACCTCGTTTGTGTAATGTTGCATGCCTCAGGAACTCCTTGCCTGTGTCAGGAGACATTAAGTAGTAAATTGGTGGTGTTGTGTGTATGGTAACTGACCGGCTCCTCTGGGGGTTTTTTTTTTTTGGGTGGGAGGTTAGGTTTGTTGTCTCTCCCTAGGGTTATAGAAAACTAGGAAATAAACTAATGCAATGCAAATCAAATCATGCTTAACTGTCACCCTTGTGCACTGAATAATGGCTGCACAGTCTAAAAACACAGTACACAGAAGTACACAGAAGTTCAAAAGTTATTTATTTCTGTAATAGCAAAGCTGAATTTTTGAGCATCATTACTCCAGTTTTCAATGCCACATGATCCTTCAGAATCCATTCTAATATGCTGAAGAATCATTTCTGATTATCATCAGTGTTGTGCTGCTTAATATATATTTTTTCCCCACGATTCCTTCATGAATAGAAGCTTCAAAAGTACAGCATTTATTTGAAATCAAAATCCTTTGTAACATAAAAAAATGGCTTTACTGTCACTATTGGCCACTTTAATGCATCTTTGCTTAATAAAAGTATTAATTTCTTTCCATTACCGAACAAACAAATCAATCAATAAATATTATTAACTCCAAACTCTTGAACGGTAGTGTGCATGTTAAAATTATCAGAACAATTTTAATTTAAAGGAGTGGTTTGGAAAGCCACAAGCTTTGAGTGAATGATTACAGAATTTCAGAAAATGATTTGTGGGTGAACTATCCCTTCAAATTTAAACATGGTTTGATCGAAAACAAATTGTCAAGATTACAAATGGATACAATATTGCTCAAAAATTTAAACTCCAAGTGAACTGCTGCCAGGCACTGCATTCAGAATAATCTTTGGCTAGCACATCAGCACAGGATAAAGGGCAGTTAAGGCTTTGTTTCATGTGGAACATTTGCCTGCGTGACACTTTTTGGCCACTCATCTTATCTCAGCTTTGCGCAGCTGTGTTTGATTTTGCGAGACATGACTGTCGTGTATAGAACAGGCAAGTATCTGAGCAGAACAGATAGGATGAGCCATCTACAGCTGACAGCGACGACCCTGTTTAAATCAAGAGGGTGAAAAATCAGAGAACTCCGTTGGACCCGCACAGACGTATGCTCTCATCTTGTGATCAAATCCAAACATTTATCACAGTTCTCAAACCCATCGGTAGGAAAACAAACAACACGTTCTGTCGAGTTCTGCGCGTAAAACTGGAGCAACGTTCCCCGTGTGAATAAGTGGCGAGGAGGATAAACCAGAAAAGGAAAGAAAGAAAGATGTGCCCCTAGAGGTCACACAGGAAATGAAACAATCTATAATAGCAATAAAAGTCAAAGTTTGTACGTTTGAGTGGCACATTGAGTCACACCTTTTCTTCTACCTGATTTCTTTGCATCTCACAACAGCATTTGAGCTCGGGGCTTTGATTATATATATTGTGTATGTATTTGCAGTTCTTAAGTGATTGCTTCGAGATATGATTCACAGAATCACATGTGCGCCCGCAGCACTGAATTACACCACACACTCGAGCACTGAGCCATGAGAGATTAAAGTCTATTCACCGCAAAGATTCAACACTTGAGGGACACGGCTTCTTTTAAGATGTGGCCTCCCTCTTATATATTCATCTGAATGCTTACCACAACCAACATCTAGCTATCCAACAAGCACAGCATATTAAAATTGCATGGCAAATCCCAGCCTCAAGCATATCATAATCACATAAAAGCCGACGGAAATGTATTCAGACTTTTAAAAAGCAAAACATGGGTTATGCAAAGCATGGTCTTTCACAAAGTTGCATTTGTAATTACGACCAGATGATTGAAAAGAGATTTTTCTCGCTTTCTTGTTTGGTGTTATTAGTATTTTATTATTATTTCATAAATCTGATATATCTAGGACATATGAATATTCCACCCTGAACATTCATTCTCAGGAAATTAAGTGCAAATATCTTCCTCCATAAGAGATGGTGTTATATAATTATAATAGCTGGCTGCAAAATTGACTTTTGCTTTCAGAACTCCTGGTCTTGTGAACTGTCATCTCGGAGTTAATTTCCCTGGAGTCTCCCCCTTACAAATTGTATGTAACTCTTAGCAGAATTGAAATGTAATGATGCTTCGAGGTATCTTCAACAGGAGATCGAACAATGGCTACATAGCTCACTGTCTTTGAGGGCTCATTTTAGAAAGGCAAAGGCAAAAGTGCTATTTCTTTATCATTACCCTGCAGAAAATGTTAAGGTGGTGGCATATGATTAATAATCGAGCCTGAATTTCTACCGGACTAAGAATAGAGTGTAGAGTATTATAGCGTGTTTATTGGGAAGAAGTAAAAGAAAAAGAAACAGGTTTGCATTGACAATAAGTGGATTACATTTGTCATGGTGGATTGCCATCGAGACAGCATAAAATAGAGAGTAAGTATCATGGTTTCAGGCAACTTCAATGAAATGCAAAATTAAACTAATAAAACACAAAGCCCAGCAATGTGAAACAAAATGTGCTCCCATTAATAATACAGACTTTATATGCACCATTCAAACTTCTATTCGGCAAGGTAGTATTAAATTGATCAAATGTGACAGTAAAGACATTTCAAAATAAAATTATATAAAAAAATGCTGTTCTTTTTAACTATTTATCAAAAGAATCCTGAAAAAAAAAAAAAAAAAAAAAAAATTTGAAGCAGCACAACCATTGTCAACATTGATAAATGTTTCTTGAGACTGGAGTAATTACTCCTATTTATTATAGATTTGCCATCACTGGAATAAATAACATAAAAAAGAAAAAAATATATAAATCATAAATATCACAATAGTACTGTTTTTTACTATATTTTTGATCAAATAAATACACAAACATAAAAAAAAAATATGACCCCAAACTTTTTTCTTCTTTAATATTTAATATTTTGTATAATTGCTGTATATCTGATCAAATAAATGCAGCCTTAAATGCAGCATATAACAATATAAATAACAAATAACAGTATAACCCCCCCCCCAAAAAATATTAATTCATTATTAAAAAAATTACACAAAAGCAGTCTATACAACTTGCAGTATAAGTCTGAAGCCATGTTATAGCTTGAAACAAACAATAAAATAATTAAAGGTTTATACTTGGGTAAAGTAATGGGTTAAAACTGACATATGCAGACCACAGATAACAATAAAAGCAGTTTTAAATGTTTGCAACTAAGAAGAATTGTGGTGGATAATAAAACAGCAGGTTAACAAAAGTATTAGTTAAAAAAAAAGTTACAGTAGATTAATTAGATTTGTTGCCATACTGTAAATTGTATAAACTATGCAAACAGACTTAGCTTTTCAAATCTGTAAGACACTTTCTCATGAGTAAGACACTGACTTGCTGGTATGTCCTTTGCTTGTTTGTCTTCATATTTTTTATTCATCAGTGGAATCAAATTAAAAGCCTATTCTTGCTTCTTGGTAATGTATGAAACTATATTAAATCCCACGAGAACCTTTTGTTGTTATATATTATTCATACATTTTCGATAGAGCCGGCTCTTATAACTAGAGATGTAAAAAATCACAAAGTTCAGCATTTCAACATTCACAAAGGCCATTCCAGTGACATTCCACTTACACGAGTCACATCTTTTCTTCACAATCATGTCAGAAACATTTTAGCAGACAGATACCTCATTTCAGTCAGGTAAATGCCATTACGACTCTCATTTGCTCCGACAACTCTAAAAGAACGCGAGAGCACCTGAGGTTCTTAAATTTGTGTGAAAGAACAGGTGATTGATTCTGTGCCTCCAACCACTCTAAGGTGTCAAATGACTGCTATATGTTCCAGCTGCACAATAATTCACTCAGATACTGAAATATGCCATCCATCAAAGAGCCCCCTAATTTCCCTCTGGAAATAATGAGTCCTCTCATTATTTAATGTAGCTTGCCAGACCAGGGTTTCCAGCGAGATACGTGTGTTTATCAGATTCCTGTACCATATCGATTGGCGCTAGAGGGATCTTCGTTCACTTCTGAGCTGAATGAGAAGGCGAACCTCCTGCCACCAGCTGTGTCTATACTAAACGGCGAGGCGGAGATTCATAGGTTGTCTCTCTAGGCATGGCAAGTGCACATATCTTGTAAATTAAAGCAGTGTTATGGCATGGCACAATTCTGCTCTCTGATGCGAAATGCCCTTTTCTGATGAGAAACAGAAAGGGCATGCAGCTAAAAACAAACTTTAGTCTCATATAAAAAATAATAAAATACCATTATGAGAACAGGCGACACATAGGTCATGCGGTTTTAAACCTTAATTAAAAGTATTGTTATAAGACCACAGGAACTCTACCGAGTGCCATTCAGTAATCCTAGAAACTAATCTGACTGTGTCTTATAACAGCAAAGGTTTCAGCAGCTAATCTCCTGCAAGATCTTCAGCCGCTAGATGAGTTCCAATCAGCTGAGTGCTGTTGTTATATCATACAGTCGCTATCAAAGTTGGGGTGAGAGTATGACTGGGACACAGAAGCAAAGGGTGACAAGGAATTGTTACTGTTGCTCAAATAAACCGCAACTTGTCTTCAATTTCCTTTTGCAGCTTTCAGAGTTGCTGGCTTATGTCCCGATATCACTGCAGTAAAACGGTTTGTACTGAGAAACAGAATGATTATTTTTTCCAGATGTTTGCCTTTACATAAAACACTTTTACACCAAAAAGTGCAGCCATTTTAATGTTAAAATGTAAGAATATATTGGCTGATTTTTTGTAACCAATTATGCAAACAAGTACAGTAAGAATACTTAAACAGAATACTTCAGGTATGTACACGACTTTTTTTCTGAAAGAAATAGAAAAAAACAACAACATTATTTTGATCAAAAGTGACAGACTTTAATGTGTATCATTATAACATATACATTATATCATGTACAAAAAGTATGTTTCCACAAAATATTACGCAGCACAATGCTGATAATAAGAAAAGTTTTAGCTCTGCCATCACAGAAATAAATAGCACTTAAAAGGATTGGTCACCCAAAAATAAAAATGACTCACGCTCAAGTTGTTCCAATCCTGTATGAGTTTCTTTCTTCTGTTGAAATATTTTCACAAAAGAAGATATTTGAAGAATGTTGGTAACCAAACAGTTGATAATAACTATTATATTAACTAGATATAGATATAGATCAGATATTATTAGACTTAAATAACTACAACTGGTTCAAAAGTGCTTCAAAATTTAAAGTGTCATAAAAAAATATAATAATAATAAGTAAATAGTAACTTTAAATCCTGACATATCGTAAGTAATATATTTGGACATGTCATTATACAGTTATACAGAATAGTTTTAAACCTCTTTTGTTGCAATCCCCAGTACAGTCTCTATTATTTTCTTCAGTAATGCAACCATCTGGTGACAATATACAGTCAATAATTTGACAGCTGTGTGGGCACTGAAAGCTGCTAACGTTTCAAAGCCAAGACTCTACAAATGATTGATTTGCCATTGTAAAGTAAAACTTTAAAGAATTTAATTCTCCGACACATTTTAACCTACTGTATCCACACCATAGAAAAAGCACGCTCAAAAGACAAAGGTTTTCGTTAAAGCCTGGGACCCATAAAAGATACATACAGGCCCTTTGAGGGTGACGGTCGGACGGTCGGACGGTCGGACGGTCGGACGGTCAGTCCCTGTCAATGATTGAGTGGGGGTAAAAAAAATAAAATAAATTGGAGGGAGATGCCAGGGTCACTTCTGCAGGATCGAGTGCAGCTACTGAAGCGGGTCCGAATTCCTGATGGAGTTTGCATCCAGTTTGCTGGGCCGGTACCGAGCACTCAGTTACAGTAACACAGAAATACGGACGGCTGTGCAAGGTCACGTGATATTTATATAGATGTAATTGTTCAGCAGTGGAGAAGAGCAAGTCACTCGTACAAGGACCTTTCCCAGAATGTCTCTCTCTGGAGGCTCTATCTGTGCAGTTACGTTTTTATTTTTTACTTTCAACAGAAAAACTTAAGCAAGAAAGTCCCATTTCCTAAGCAGGAAACTAACCATCCATCCAAACAAACCCTTTAAAAAGACAATCTGTCAGAAGCAGCGCAGCTCAGTCCATCCACGGCACCCCCAGCTGATATCAGTGGTGTGAATCTGGCACACTTTCTGTGCTTCTGTGAGCCGGGTATCAGCTTCAATTTGTAAAGTGTCCCTCAGCACACCCTTGCATCTGTCTCAATCAATGAGGGCAATTGCCAAAGGCTCCAGACAGGCCGTCTGCCGCTGCTTGTCCCTGACAGTCCCTCTTTCCCAACACCAGCTGAGGTTACAGTGTCTGCTGAAAGCCCCAGTCAGCACTCTGTCATGTTCTCAAAATCATTATTTAGGCCTGAGGGGCCTTACCATCTCCACACAGCGCAATTAAGAGTAAGTATTGGTTGAGAGAGGGCAGAGGATGGGAGCTTTTGTGATCCAAATGTTGTTTTGACTAATTTACTGCAGCAAACTTATTTTTGTTATCAATTTTATTAAAATGCATTTACTTATGTACAATGAAATCGCATGAAAGATGACAAGAAGTTTGACTATTTGATTAATGGCCTAGAAATAGTGCAGAATCATTTATATTTGTGCTTGCACATGTTCAAAAGTAGATTTATTTATTCAACAAGGCATTAAACTGATCAACAGTGACAATAAAGACATCTATAATGTAATGAATAACATATATATTTTTCAAACTAACAGCCAAAGTTTAAATGTAAGATTTAGAAGCCTAGATTTTCAATGTGGTCTCAGACTTCAGGAACCCACACAGTTAATAAACAAACTATCAAATCTGATCAGATCAGCTGATATACTCGATTTACAATATAACACCATTAAACTTGATAAACATCACTATTCAACTTTATTAAGCTGAATCAAAGAAAAAGTTCTAAATAATATCAAGAATCATCCTTTACATTTATAGGGAGTTCATAGATATATTAAGCTAACTGACACAAACTTAGAACTGAAGATATAGCTGCAAGTTGTATTGCTGACCACCATCCGTTGTAATAATGTGCTGTTTAAGATTCTAAAGCATGAAGGATGTACCAAGAAAAAAAAAAAATCCTGACCAACTTCAGTATAAATAATTTATTTGATTTATTATGCCATTTGATTTCTTTATACTAATAACAAATTATATTTGACAAGGCAGACAGTTCTGAGTGAGCAGGGTTATTACATTATTTGCCTCATTAGGTTTGTCCTGGTATTGTGTAGACTTAGTTTTGAGTTATGTATTTCATAATATATTTCGATCCCAAATGTCAAAGATTATGTTACACTGGAGCTAATCCTGTCAGGACCCCCTTTCCCCCCTTATGTACTACATCTTTTTGGAAAATAAATATATAAATAATCCACATCTCAATTAATATGCTAGGCTGTTATGGAGGCCTTATTCTTTGACTTTCAAAATCAACTGCTCATGCAGTCAGGATGAACAAGCGAAGTAAAGGAAAACACAAGTGTGTCACCTACAGCAACACCTATCAAGTGAACTGAAAGGAAACACCCATACACAACACCATCACACAGTACGATCAATACCTGTGTTCTTCTGGTTTCACATAGACAGACCTTCAGACTGATGGCAGAACTACTGACAGGTGAAGCAACAAATCACGTTTCGTTTTGTGCCACATCATGTTTAGGAGTGTGGAAGTGTCCCCACAATAAAACTCTTGTTTGCAAAAGAAAAATGTAAGGTGAGGATTTCCTAGAGCTTTACTGTTATCACACTTAATACTTAAAGGAATAGTTCTTCCAAAAATTTAATGGAACTTAATAACACATAATAATATATACATAATTAAAATTAGCTTAAAATCATCTTTAGTTTTTTGTGTGTTACATGATTTAATAAGATTATGTAGGTCTGCTTTGATAAGAATAACTGAATGTAATCTTCCTACTATATTCAATAAAGTTAAAATAACTTTTATAATGACAATCTGCCAAGATGCATGTTTATTATTCACACTATTTTTATGTTGGAGATGAGATATTGATGAAAGTCTCAGCACCTTTGGGCCTCAAACTTCAAAGTTCCCTTAACAATGAATTTAATTCTTTCTGATAATTAACAATCAACATTCTGGATTGGTAAACTGCCGTTGCTCAAACAGATTTTGTGTTTGTCCTTCATGTAAAAACAAAAAATACAAATGATTCATACTTTCAGACAGTGTTTTCATAGTGTATTAACCAGACACACTGCAATTTCTCTATCGTTACATGGCGAAACACAATCCCACACTGCTTTAACACCAAAGACTGAATCCCTGCCTGAGAAACAGCATCAATGTGACCTTGAAATGTCTTTCACACTCATCTTTCAGGATAACCCTTGCCAGCAGAGGAAATTAAAAAGCTTACTACGAGTGGGGCCAACTTTATGTTAGTTGAAGGAAAAGTCTGCTTCTGAGGTGAGAGTCAACGTGTGGAATTATACACTATCATCAATCATCTTTGCTGCAGATGTTACTGCCACACTTTGTCCTTGGGGAGACAGTTTATACTGAGCGGCCCATCTCCCCATAAGAGGTGTCTGTGCTGTGTTTGTTTTATTGTTTCTTTCTTTTACAAGATGCTGACAGTGCTGTGTTCATAAGCATTCTGCTAACGGCGCAGGTGTCGCACTTATCCGAGTCTAATCTCGATGTTGACGACCATGGGACTTAATTATATTGTGAAAGCAGCATGTGACCAAAAAATACCTGGGTTCACTTTTAGTTTTTTGAGTACTTTCTGCTAAGAGGTTTGGTTTTAAACATCTAACCTCCAGTATGAAACTTCTGTAAATATAATTCTGCAATTAACATACAGACTTCATTTCAAACAATGTCAGCATCATCCAAAATATATATAATATTAAAAATAAATAAATACATATTTAAAATGATGAATGTAAGAGGTGATGAATATAAGATGATCAATAACTGAATGAGTTCATGCTCTGGAGAAACCCCCAGAGATGTGGACATCCTTTCGGATGAAATAAGTGTCATCTCATCTCTCTTCTCTGTCCTAATGAAATTAGCTCTGACAAGTATACAAGTTGTTTTCATTTCCCTAAGTTTTTTTTTTTTTTTTTTTTTTTTTTAAGGAACAAATGACTTCAATCCCTATTCAAGCATGCAAGTTCAATTATATGCTCATTCTCTATTAAAAATGTGATCTGCTCTTGTAATTGGCAAAAAGATAGAAAACCATGAGCAATGCCTATAAAATATGTTCCAAAGTGGCACATCTGATGACATATATAAAAGAGCTCAATTCAAAGCATGCTCCATGAAATAATTTTGAACCCTCTAAAATGTTATTTCATATTTTGTGAGGTCTCAGTGGATGATGAGGGTTTCTTATACAAAGCAATAAGAAAGTACTCTTTCACCTTGCCTACACATTCGTTTGTATGCATAGACAAACACACTGCAGAAGGGAAGCTGAGTGGGAGGATTAGGCAGATTAAATCCAGGGCCCATGCCTCAGGTCTCGCTTTTTTAGGAATAAGAAATCTGAATGGAAAGATGGATGCACGTTAAGCCTGGTATGATTCAGTGCCAGATGTCACATATTGAAAAAAATAAAGAAGGGAAAAGGAAATGTATATAACACTATAACACTGTTATTTTTTTACTTTGTTCATCAAATAATCCCGGAAAAAGTATTAAAGTTCAAAAAAATAAAAAATAAATAAAAAGAAGGAAAGAAAGAAAGCAGCACAACTGTTTCCCACATTGATAATAAATCAGCATATTAGAATGATTTCTGAAGGATCATGTGACCCTGAAGACTGGAGTAATAATGTTGAAAATTATTTTCATCACAGAAATCAAAATCAAATCAAAAATGTTTTATTGTATTTTTTTTGTGTGTTTTTGGTCAAATAAATGCAGCCATGATGAAGCACTTACTACTGATCCCAAACTGTTGAACGGTAGTTCTTTTTTGGAACTTTATTTGGAATTTGCATTCAAAATCCACTTTTTGAAACATTTCACACATGCAATTAACGATTAGTAAAGTGGTCAAGGTAATATCCTCTCCAAAGAGACTTAGACAATTTAATTAACATTTAATTAGATGAAGTAAAGAAAAAAAATGTTGTTGCTGTTTTGCAGAATTACAATCATTACAAACAAAACATTCCACCACAAACTTTCCTTCACATCTTGTCAAATATCTGAAAAACAATTTCTAACCTCTCATTTCTCAAGGTGATTTGTGAACAACATGAACAGGCATCTCTCTTCCACAAGGGTTTGCTGCTAACTATTTTTACCTCTCTCTCTTCATAAGTGACTTATCTATGAATTGCTCCAGCTTCATCTTTCCCCTGCCATCATTCACGAGGCCTGCGTTCTCTCCGCTTTCCACCCTGAGAGAAGTGTTTTATGGTTTGAGAAGGTGAGACACGGCTTTGCCTGTGCAGACAGATCAGAGCTGTTTTACTGCAGCAAGGTTCTGCTGATATCTGCTGCAAATTCGACATCTTAACCCCTGTCACATCGCAGAGCCAAACAGCCCATCCTCTAGGCAGCAGCTCTGATGCTTCTTGGATCACTACAAGTTTATTTTCGACTGTTCTCTCCCAAACACATCCTATGCGACATTAGTCAGAAATATACACAAAATAAACATAAAAATAACAAAATATACCTTCACAAAATGAGGATGCACAAATGATCTGCATCTATTCACATGCTAAACAATAAAGGTTTTGAAAGAATTCAAAAATATTGCATGAGAATAGTGTTTATTATAGATTTGGAGAAATAAAGCATTGCATCACTAGTTCATTAATAGATCCTCTGCAGTGAATGGGTGCCACAACAGCAAAATTTATATTATATATATTATATATATATAGAAAAATGGTCTGTCGTAGTAAAGTTTTGTCAGTAAATTCAAAAGACCATATTTTTCCTGATGAGATGCAATTATTTCCAGCTTCAGTCTCAACTGAAGTTTTAGTTCTGCTTTGGACTAAGTTTTTTAAATAAGTCTTAAAGTGAAGTGTAAGATTACTTATAAGATTACTTGACCAAGGAAGAATTTGACGTATATCTATTGTGCAAATACTTTCTCAAAAACAATATCACCTGGTTTGGGAAACTGCACTGAAATGCTGTCTGCTTAAAACCATTCCCAAAATGAATAATAGTTTCATAGATCTGAACACCCTGTAACCCTAGAGAATCAAACAACTATGAGTGGGGGCATGAAACTAATGCACATTGCTGGCATTTCCTGAAACATCAGCTGTGAAGTTCCAATATTTACTAAATATACCCATTTACAATATACTATTTACACCACCATTCAAAAGTTTGGGGTCAGGTTTTTAAAAAGGAGTCTCTTTGCCTCACTAAGTTTGCAATTTATTTGATCAAAAATACAGTAAAAACTGAAATATTGTGAAATAGTATTGGGTCAAAGACATTTAAATCATCAAAAGAAATGTACAAAAGTGATTAACATGGAAAGACGATTCAATTTTGGGAGAATTAAATGTCAAAATCTGGGTAAAATAATATTCCATCGTCATTCAGTGTAACACTTATATTTATATTAAAACATACTTATTCTGACCTGAATGTTTTAAAATATGGTGAGCATACTAAATTACTCAATTAAAAATTATTGCTGACAAATGGGCAAAACCTAGGATAGTGGCAAAGTTTAAGATGAGGAATTAGTATTTTTGGGTAAAAATAATATGTTTTTTAATTTGTCATACATTGATTCTTGTTGTAAATGTCGCTGAAAACATTGTTTCACTGAATGACATTTTAGATTCATGGTAAAACTGTATGATATCAAATTTCTGCTCAAATAAAAACAATTAAATTAAGCAGGACACATTCTAGTGTATTGGAAAACAACAACAACAATTCTGATGCTTGAAAATCACTTGTCGTCACTTGACCCTATTACTAACCAACATTTATTTAAAAATAAAATGTATTCCTGTAATTCCACTGAATATTTGCATTTACCCAGTGTCACTTACAAATTGATATTTACCCTAACCAGTCCAACACAAGGCATGCATGGTGGAAATATCCACTGCCTGGATTCAGTTAAATGTCAACAAAATATTTAAAATATTTCAGAATTATGCTGTACACGCTTAAAAACTATAAGGTTCCAAAGGAGGAAGAACCAAGATGCCATAAAAGAAAAAAAATTGGAACCTTTTAGTGAACAGAATCTTTTTTTTTTTTCTTAGTGTGAACAACAACTCTTTAACAATTTAAAGAACCCCTTTCCTATATAAATAACCTTGTGCAATGAAAAGCATCCATGGATGTTCATTTTATTTCATTTTTTAATGAGTGAATGATATCTGACGGGTGGAATGGAAATGCAGACATACTGAAAATTCTGCTCACTGGCTGGGAAAACAAGCAACATGTAAAGCAAAAGCCACAAGCAGTAACCTAAAGGGATCTGACTTCCTCATATCCTCACTAACCTGTCTATGAGCTGTGTCTCATATTATTTAGGTTACAAGTTCACACGCACTCAAAGTTGTTTCAGATCCTTACTGCTTTTGCATTATTGTGAGTCTAATACATCTGATGACATAAACTCAGCACATGGGTCATTAACGCAACACTCAATCTGAGTGAATGGAAAACAGGCAGCAAATAGAAGCACTGTGGTATTTGAGCATCAAACCATGCAAAACAGCAATGCTAATGCTCTCTAGAGAGTAACATGTTTTTACAGCAACTTCTAAAGTTAATCATCTTTGTGAAGCCTCCGATGCATCATGTTCTCAGCTTGTCAATAAAGCACTGATTCATTTATTTATGGCGAGGATCCAAAATATCAAACCATGGTTATTGAGGAGATGTTTGTATATCTGTTAATTAAATCTGATTCCATTGCGTTGCACTGCATCGCATTAAACTTTTAACCAGGGATTCGCCTGAAGCCCTGAGCCTCAAAATGTAAAACTCCCACAATCCCAAACATGATATTAAAATTAATATCTAGAAATACATTTAGTATCATGATGCAAGATAATTTTCTTTGATGTGTGTCGAGGGAGATACACTGGTCCTGGCAAAATAGTGTCTCAGTAAAGGGCAGCTGAAATGTCAGAAAAATAATAAATAATTAATGTGCGTATGAAGCAATATGAGATCCAACCAGCACAATATTGCATCCAGTTAAACAGTCATAAAATGGACACTGTTCATTTAGAAACCACAAACATAGCTCTGTAAGAGTTATCAGTGCATCTGTGAGCCTTTTCAAATTCCAAATGAAGTTAGTCAAATCATATATCTTGCTAGTTATTCTAGTTGCTCTGTTTAAGAGTGTCCATATTGTAAAAAACTGAATTAAAGAAATTAAAGAAACATCTATCATAATGCTACAGCTGGCTATTGATTATATTATTTACAATGCAGATTGAGTCAAAATAACATTTCACATGTTTTTTTTTTTTTAATAATTCAATAAAGGAGTAACACATCTACTCAGAGATTAATCACAACATTGCAAACTTTGGTTTTAAAAAGTATTTGAAAATGTTGCATGAGTTTACTTATTAATTTATATTACATTATTTTAAAATTCAATGTAATCCTAAATAGTCAAATCAATTAACTATATTACTCATAAAGCTTTAAAAATATATATATCAATAAAAACATATGCTAATAGATTAAAACATTTCCTTAGGAACAGTAACTTCTGTGATTTGTGTCTTTTCCAGAAGTGCATGATATTGCAAAATAAGTCTGATTTATAAATTAAATTACTTGCAGAAAACTATTGTAGCTCTCTACAGAAATACTGAGATGTTCAGGACCGCAGAGAGTGATACACATCAGAAGCAGTGAATTTTAAGAAAGCTATAAATCAACAACAGATCAATACTGTTTACCTTGAGCACAAATCATCATTTACGAAGGTAATTACAAGGTTTCTTAACATAAATCCTTCCCATAACCTTGTCTTGTCTGATGGACTGTGGCTCTTGGCCAGATATTGAACTGGATCTCATGCAAATGGGCATGTTGATGATACTCTTGCTTGATCTTCCTCTCTCAGACGCCATTTATGACTTTGCAGAAATTAGACTCTTTAGAATCAGTAGCCGTGGCATATTGCGTCTGTGTATTGAGGCAATTTAGTTAAGATTGATTTAAAAGGTCATATGTGCATTCAGTTGGCTTAAAATGGCTAAGTTGAACAACAGATAAATATCATATGCTAAGAAAATCAACAATGCTGCTTGATACCTACAAAAGATTCAAAAGGTTAATCTTATTGAACAACAATAAGTTTCAGGGTTTTTTAATTAAATGTTTTGTCCTGCAATGATGCATTTTTTTTAATGACATTGAAAACTTACTGTGACATAATATTTATACAAAAAGTATGCAGGTTTTTTTTCTTCTTCTATTAATTAAAGAATTCTGAAATAGCATCAAGGTTTCTGCAAAAAAATACTGAGCAGCACAACTGTTTTCAACATTCCTTAACATCAAATCAGCATATTACAATCATTTCTGAAGGATCATGTGACATTGAAGACTGGTGTAATACCCGCTGGGAATTCAGCTATGTGATCACTGGAAATAATAAAAGATAAAAATAAATAGGTATTTTATCATATATTTTTTTAACTCTTTTAATTACATAAATGCAGCCATTATGAATACAGGTTTATCTACTTAGGTTTTGTTTTTCTTTTTTCAAAGAATAGTAAAAATAGCAGGGGGAAACTGATGTGGGTCACGGCCCTTAACTTGTAACAGTCATGCAAAAGTCCTCCCGTTTCCAGTTACGCTCATCAGCATGGCCTTCCAGTGGCTACCGTGGAAGATAACCCGTAGACATAGAGCTGTAAAGTTTAGAAGGGCTTCAGGGAGAGATGATATCTTTTAATTAAAGTTTCGGATGGAAATAAATAAACAGGTTACAGCTTGCCCAAATTCATAGTATTTTATCTTGAAGAATTTCATGGCAAGGGAAACCAACTGCATTTTAACTAGCCTGCACTTAAACTTTAGGTGAAACAGTAAATACTAGTCACTCAAAGAGCAGTGCAATGGTAACATAATGATTACTAATGGTGAATATTGCGGCTCAGGTATAGAGCAAGTTTGTTCAGCAGGAGGAGATCAATAAGGAGACTACAGGAGCCAAGTGTGGTTTGAAATCACCCTTCGTACAGTGAGATACACTCTAGGGTTTCTTCTTCCACATATTAAAACAAAAAAGGCTTGACTGATGCGGGACTTTCAGGCACAGGTAGACAGGCTGGAGGAAGGCTGTTGCATTTAGCTCCTAGATGGCAGCTCACAGCCACTGGAGCAACTTCAGTTTTTTTGAACCACGAGTCAGGCCTTGTCAAAGCCATATGGTCATAGATGATTAGGAGGAAGTGCTGAAACACTTGCATCATGTAGCCAACAGTCTTCTGGACTTACTCTTAACACAACACCGCTGTGAGGAAATGGCATGCATGTAACCTCAGTGAAATAACGTGTGTCTACCTATGTTTTTTGCAACTCCAAAAAATGTACCTATACATACAATTCAGAATTGCAAGATGCTAACTAGCAATTGCAAAACATAAAATCATAATTCTCAGAAGTCAGAATTGGGATAAATAAGTTGTGAGAAAAAGTATATATATGTATGTATGTATAAAAATAATTTTCTCAAGGTGGAACCAGCCTCTATAAGCAGATTATTAATTAATAACAACTTATTTTGCATATTTCCTAGCACGTTTGCTATTGTTAAACATTATCAGGTAGGTTTAGATAGTGTAGGTGTTATGTTATCTTCACAAAAGAGCGTTTCAAGGTTTTTTTAACACCACTTAATGTTTAATTTAGGGCCACTCACTGCACATTTCACTTTGAAAGTGTTGCAAAACTGACCAGAAGCAATGTGATATCCTTTTGAAGTTTTTCCAATGAGTCTGAGTTGCAGGTATCTGTTCTTGTGCACGTCAAGAGTTTAAATACATGGACTGATACCCTCACAATAATAGTTTCCTATCACAAAAAAATTACTTTATCCTAAATCTGACTTTGCTCATATTACATCTACACCTAGATGACTCTGAATGAATGATGGACAATAAACCCCGACTGAGAAACTGCTCACGAATCAATGAGCCTGTCTGATGGAAATGCACTTAGACAGTAATTTCTGACCTGAACCACCAATATTTTCTCAGGACAGAAGTTCTGTCTGCACTGCAGTGATCCAGAGAGCAAGGATGACATTATTTACCCATAGCTACCTCATGCATATCATATTTAAATCCTGCGAGAGTTCTGACACAGTCGTCCAAGCACTTTAGGGCTTGACTTAACTGCGGAGACAGAGCAACTCAACTTCACCTTTCCAAAGCTGTCTTTCCGTTGGTGTATTTTAACACTTTTCCCCCACCAAATTTCACATGGTCTATGTTAAGTCTATTTTTTTTTTATTTTTTTTTTATTGCATCTGTTTGAGAGAGATATCAGGAAAGAGAGCTGGAGTTGTGTAGGCACAACTGTAGCTTGTACTGCTGGCCCTCCCTGCAAAACTCAACAGCTCTCAAATGAGTAAAAACCTCTGAGTTCCTGATAAACAGCTATTACAGTAGCTGGCAAGGCAGTGGCAAGCACAAACCTTTTTGAAGGATTGCCTGAAGAATATGCCAAAATAATAATAATACTTCAGAAATGTGAATTGTTGTTATATTTATTATATAATGTATATATTTATTATAGCATTCTATTATTATTATTTAATAATAATTCTAATAATAATAATTAAACTCTTAGTAATTTGCACAGTCAACCATCATTTAAATTAATAATGAATTGCCTGCAGTAATACCACACTTACTAATCATTTTGTTTATTATTTTAAAATAATAATAATAATAATAATAATTAAGAATATAACTAATATGACTACTTTTACTAAAAAAATATTATTATTATTAGCATCATCAGCAACAATACAAATATTAGTTATCTACAACAAATGAAAACACTTTAAATCTTAAGAAATAATAAACAATAAATAATACTTCAACTGTACTATTATTATTTATTAACATATTATCATTATTATTTGTATTATAATTTTTTATACATTATTATTATTAACATAGCAATCCTAAGTCTGTAAAAGTTCTCTAGAAGTTCTTAACTGTGACTCAGCGGTAATGAAACTAATAACACAAATATCTGTTTCAGGTTTCTGTTTGCTGTGCAAAAGAGGCTGTGCCCTAAACTACTGAGAAGTAAAGCAGACTTGAAGTGCATGTCTAATCATATTTGATTGTGTGCATCAATACAACCAATCCTAAAATAAAACTACTTTCAATTTTGTGCAAAAGAGACTCCCCAGCAAAAACTCAGTGATGACGGATTTGAATACAGATTAAGAAACTTTTATCTAGTTTTTTCTGCTTTGTCTGCCTAAAAGATGACCGTCTGTGGGGAATTTGTGATGACCTGTGAAAGTCTCTAGAGTCTTCTATGCATTTATATCGCTTTTTCTGCTGTAAATGGATACTGTTGTCACAACCAGAACAATACAAATTATTCACAAATTTATCCTCAGTAAGAATTGCACTGTTGTTTGAAACAGTATCTCTGAATTGCAGGGTCGCACATTAGCGGTTCAATGCAAATGCAGACACATCAGTCTTACGCAAGTAAAAATAACCTTTCATTGGGGTGGGGAGGGGCTCTTCATTGATGATTCATCATGGTATAACGAGCTGCCCTTTTTATGCCATCTTAAAAATGGGGCCATATGCCAAACCATTCAAAACATATGTAATTTTTATTAATACAGCCAACCTTTTCAGCTACAGCCTGCACGATATTCATCAAAGAAAAGCTCAAAAGCTCTTAAACTAGTTTGGGTTTTTGTTACGTGAAAAGCCAACACACTTTGTTTCAGTGTACAGACCAAGGTCAACTTATAGTGCATTCTCCCATTCTTCCAAACAAGTCCAGAACACTACATAGTGATCTTCCCAGGGGAGATTGACAAAAAGCACTTACTGTATACTCACTGAATGCTTGCTTCTAACTCGAAAGCCCATTTGAACCCTTTTGTCCTTCACAAACCAATTTTTATATTTACTGTCAGACAAATTACAAATTACTCTTGTTACATAAATTAATGAATCAATACATTTCTATAATGCTACTACTAATAATAAAACAATTATTCTATATTACTACTACTACTAATAAAATGAGATAAACCAACTTAGGATTTCCCAGTCAATTGCTATTTACAATTAATTGCTTACATTAACACAATTATACCTAGTTATTATTATTTTAAATGCACCATACATATGTTAAAAATAATAAGGCATGTTTTAAATATAATACTAATAATAATTCCTACGTTGACTTTCAGGTTTTTGTATATTTAATCATACTTTAAATTAACAACTAGATTAACTGCTTATAGGGATAAAACAATTACTGGTTTAATGATAAATCATGATAAAATACCCCACAGTTAGCATTACATTTTATATTTTAATCATCATTAACACCGTATTTGATTACCATGTTTTGAACAACTCAGGATAAATAAATACTGTCTAAAAAGGACCATAGCTGGGGAATTCTGATGTGGGCCCCCATGCCCTCTACTCAAATCAGTATAAGATATCGGCATGAAGTTCCACATCTGGTGCCATGATTATTATTATTATTATTATTTGTGAAACAACAAAACAGAAAATAAATACATACAAATAATGGTTCCCTGATAGCGAGATGTCAATTTGATGTCTGCATTTACATCTGCATAATGTTTCCTACCAGATGTCACAGATGTCATCATTTAGAAGATTTAGAATGTATGTAAAACTGCTTTTTAAAAGAGGTTTATGTTTCTACACAACAGATGTTTTCCTGATGAAGTACTCTTCAAAACACATCTTGTAGATGTCTGGGTGCCTGGGTTTTTATTGGACAACAACAAAAGTAATATAAATGTTGTTTTTACTTATTTTCTATAAATTTACAGGCTATACAAATTTGATAAAAAAAATATTACATCAAAATGACATTAATAACTAAGAAACTTTGTTTTAATCATTCAATACAAAATAATAATAAAAAAGATAAGAAATTAATAAAATAATGAAATAAACCTACAGTACCAGTAATAGAAGGCCTACAAGCTATATAAATGCATTGCTTGTACTTCCAGTCAGTCTGTGTCTGTGAGGTACAGTAGACGTTCAGAAATGTGAAAGAATGCAGTCACCATTTAAATTTATCATTGTCTTAATTTATCATTGAATATAATATGCTATTGCATAATATTTTATTAAATAAATGTTATGTTACTTTAGTTATTTGTGTTGTTGTCTTAAATATCAGCAATGATCTATGTGACGTGCATTTATCTGTGTATTATACAATATAACAAACTACATAATAGCACAGAGAGATGAATACAATTGATGGTCTAGATGGATAGTTGATTGGTGGTAGTTGTTTGAACTCTTTAAGGGGCCGTTCACATATCGTGCCTAAAAACGCGGGGAAAACTTTTTCCTTCTTTCCAAAGCGATCGGGCAGAAGCGCTCCTGAGGCACCTGCCTTTGCTAAGCAACCATGACGTGCTCTCTCC
The DNA here is from genome assembly GCF_023724105.1 of Carassius gibelio. NCBI lineage: Eukaryota > Metazoa > Chordata > Actinopteri > Cypriniformes > Cyprinidae > Carassius > Carassius gibelio. The sequence goes on from NC_068387.1 coordinate 19,548,503, forward strand.
ATGAAGACGCGGAAATTTCAGCAAAGGATAAATGGATTTGCAGCTCTAAAAATCTCTCGCAGTAGCTCTGCTACTAAATTTATTTCAAAATGGCAATCCATATACAGCTATGAACAGCTGTTCCTTCATCTTGGCTGAGTTTTCAACGTTGTTACGGGAAAGGATGAAGCTGATTGGTTAGTTCTTGTCACATGACACGCGGTGCGCTTGCGGCATTCTGAAAAGTTGAGATGTTTTTAACTCGATGCGGTGCGGACGCGCCTGGAAAAAATGGGCGACCGCGTCGCTTCCAATATGAGCGCGCATGCCGCGCACCTACATTGGAAATAACGAACTCGCGCGCACAAAAGACGCAATATGTGAATGGCCCCTAAAATGGTGCATACATAAATAATATATGCTTTAAATGCTGCCATATTGTGTTTTTCATTGTGTTTCCGAACACACACAAATGCAAGGGAAGTTGAGGTGCAATCCCATACTCATAATTTGTGCTCTGCAATTAACCCATCCAAGTGCACACGCACACACACACCTGTGCCATATTGCTGCAGCTCCCAGGGAGCAGTTGGGCGTTCGGGTCTTTGCTCAAGGGTTTCACTTCAGTCATGGTATTGAAGGTAGAAGAGAGTGCTGGTTATTCACTCCCCCCACCGACAATTCCTGCCGGACTTGTGACTCGAATCTGCAACCTTCGGGTTACGAGTCTGACTCTCTAACCATTAGGCCATGCCTGCTGTAACGCTGTAATGTGACTGTGAATGATTTTGCTGTTCTGTGGTTTGGTTTTAGCCAACATAAATAGATTTAATGATAAAAACGTGCACTAAAAATCATGTTAAAAACTGTAGAGATTCTAAGCAAGTTTGACTAATCCAATTCAATCCAAAATGTGCCCTTTGTTTACTGCCAATGCATACAAATTGGACTTGAAATCCCTGTATGCATGACCAGTGCATTAGCCAATTAAAAGGTCTTGTACAATTGACCATGGGTCATAAGGTCAAATCTTAGGTGTTATATAGTCAATAGCATTTGCTAAAAATCCATCTGCTCTGATGGGATCTGAAGAGAACAGAAATCAATGCAGACATTCTCTACAGTCCACTGTGTTTCTTTATGTAGCGATTTGAGTTCTTAAGTGAATGATTGAAGCATTATTTTGGGACTAAATTTGTTGAAATATAATTTTTTTGCTTTGGTGTGGTAGAGATTTGAAACACCTTAAACTGACCTTCTGGGCAAACCTGAGACTTCACAGGCTCCTCTATATTACAAACTAACTTGATACTCTCTCTGCATGCTGGAGATTGATTCAAATAAAGTGAAAAGTCAAAATCGCTACTTTATTTTATTTATTTGTTTATTTTATGAGAACGGAACAGTCTAAGACGTCCCATTCAGAGTTTACCTTGAGGTCTTGAAATGGAGTGGAAGGGGAAAAGGGGGTTCTTGGGAATGAGGTGGCAAAACAAAACAAAAGCTGTGTGTCAACAGCATACAACTCAGAGCTTAATTGTTGAGCAATGGCACATTTCTTTGGCACTCAGGAGACAGAGGTTGCATTATTAGATGGTAATGTGTGATGACTGAGAGCTCCAACGAGCACAATTCTGCCTTGGGGCACCTTCCTTCTCCCGTTTAATTCCCCAGACGAACCTCAGCGGGATAATTTGGTGGAGCCCAATAGATGGTTCAGCTCATTACAGTGGCCTTTGCTGGGTGGATGCTACACTGAAAACTCGATGGCTAGGGTCTACCAGGCAGGACTGTATTGATCCTCTGCCAAGATTTGTAATATCGCCTCCTGTGGGCAGATTTCACCGGCTCTTCATCTTGCAGATGCTCCTCAGAGTCTTGTCCTGATTTATAACAACCTGACAGGAGGTATATGTCTTAACTTTCCTAATTAAGACGTTATTGAGAACTTTTGGCCATGCATTTGCTTGTGTGCATGTGTTTCTTGTCTGATTTTTAGTTTTGAGCATCCAGACTTGAGATGGCAACCTCAACCACATCACAATGCATCTGCTAATAACCGAAACTGGGCATGACCCCCTTTATGGCCCAAGGGTGAAAGAATTAACACAGCAGACTTTTGCACGCCAGAAAAATTTCATCAAGAGGCACTCTCAGTTTAGTCATCCTGGTGTTTGACTCCGGGATGTGTTCAACTAATTAAGTGAAAATTACAGTGAGGCTGCTACTTAAAGGTCTTTCTGTGCCAGAGCATTTCATGCCTTGCATTTTAATTGTAATGCATTCTCCATTGACTTACCTCTGTCTGAAGGCCATGTCTAATGAAATAGATACTACAAATACATTCACTGACCAATTGCATGCTTACATTGGGTACAATGGTATATTGCTAATAATAGTTGCATTAATGTAAGCAATTAGTTGTTAATTTGAATTATGAATGACTAAGAAAAGTTGAAAGTTGATTTATTAAATTTAGAATGTATTATTATCAATATTTTTAAATATAATAAATATTAATACAAAATAAAATAAAAGGTAAGAAATGTATATTGTCAGTCATCATTTAAATTAATGATTAACTGCTTACACAAATACTATGAATATATATTTTAATTGTACCAAAAATTACTTAAAAATAACACTGATTTAAAAACCACAACAACAATAATAAGGTTTAAAAATAAATACTATTTTTAAGTAATTTATGGTACTTTTATAATAATAATCATTGTTAATAATTGTGATGTTAATGCAATTAATTGTTCATTTAAATGGTGACTGGCTAGAAAATCCTAGAAGTTGATGATGTCTCTGTTCTTTAGAAAAACATGCACAACTGAATTTTATGCAAAACAGCAAACAAAACAAGAGAAAGAGAGATGAACAGAATAAGTGACAGAGATGTGAATAAATTTGATCATTTTTTTTTTTTTTTAAAGACTATAATTTAAGACAGATTGTTTCTTGCCTGCTTATTTGGAAACATTCATGCTTCTTACCGACAATTGAGTTTATTCTGCAATTTAAAATGGCAAAATTGTGCCATTATTGCACACGTCCAGATTATTAAATTAAAGAGAACATATCAAGCAGGTGTGGAAATGAGTCAAGATGTCACCTTCCCACCTTAGATCTGGAACGTCGATCTGACATCTAGCCAAGTCGCCTACAATCCTAAGGTTAATGCAGCAGATACCGTTTTCACTACAGCTTATGTGAGACATGCCGTTATTTACTTTTTTTTTTAATGGTTGGAAGATGAGTATAGGCTACACAAGGTTAGATATATTGTTATAATCATGGAATTAGCCTGACATTCTGTAAAAAATAAATAAATGCAAATAATAATAATAATAATAATAATAATAATTATATATATATATATATATAGATATATATATATAGATATATAGATATATATATAGATATATATGAACATTTCAGATGCAAAAGCCTTTAAGTGCTGTCTGAAATGTTCTTCTAAAGTTAGCTTTTTTTTTTCAGGCTCCTATGTTTCTGTTCAGTTATTTCACTTAAATGGCAATGAAAAGAACCTATTGGTTGCTATTAAAGTGAAATTACTGAACCTACACATAGGAACCTGATCAAAATGATCCTTTTAGAAGAAAATTTCAAATGGCAGAGACTTTTGAATCTGAACTATGTGTGTATATATATATATATATATATATATATATATATATATATATATATATATATATATATATATATATATATATATATATAATTTTGTAATATTCTGACTTGTGCTGAAAACTACTAGTCTTCAAACTGTAGTAGAAAAAAAAAGTATTTTATTTATCTATAGAGCTGACACTGTTGAACAGAAGCAACCTTTTCTTTTTGCCATTCTTTATGTGCCGATGGAATATTGTGTTTTTTAAACCCACAGGCAATGCTGCTGTATGTTGACCTCATCCATATCTGTTACTTCTGTAGTGAAGCTGGGTGCAGGACGCTAGACAGTGATAAGAGTTTCACTCTGCCTCACTCGATCACACTTCTGAAGCTCCTTTTTTGATTTATGCTTTCTTGCATCCTAGAATTTATGTAAGGCTTTTTTTTTTTTTTTTTTTTTTTTTTTTTTGTATTCACAAACCTGTGGTGTTGTTGCTCACATATTGATCGTCCAAGATGCCCTGGGCCACCTTGAGAGAATTTTTAAACAAGAAAATAGCTCAGGTAGAGAAAATTAGTTTATCTAAGTTTCTTCTAGACTGGGCACAAGGGTAGAAGCCTGGATTTACTTGTTAAAATTCTGCTGTATATGCCAAAAAAGAAAGGAAGTACTACTAAATTAAAAGCAAGGCAGAACTGTAAAGATCGGTGTGCAAAATCTCTGTGATGAACATAAACAACAATCAAACAGAAGTCAGCTGGATGTCACCATGCAGAACAAAAAAGCAGCAAGAGATAAGCTGTCCATCTCTTTAACATCCTAATTATTTCTCCTTGACATCATGGGAATGACATCAAGAAAGCCACGTCTCAGACAGAAGATGAACCCTGAAGTCGCACACATTTCCTCTAGAGTTTCAAAAGAGATCTCACAAATGTTACAAACTGTGATTGAATTTGACAAGGTGCCATAGTCTGCAATCAATAGCCAGATATTTTAAAATAAACTTGAAAAAAACATCATTAAATTCAACAGAAAAACTAAGCTGTTTTGCTATCCAGATGTCCAAAACAGTTCCAAGGCATTCATTTATAATTGCATTTGCATTTTATTAACACAATCATAAACACACAGACATATGCATATGATTTTAAGGTTTATATGTGTGTGTGTGTGTGTGTGTGTGTGTGTGTGTGCGCGCGCGCGCTTGTGTGTGTGTTTGTGTTGATGTATACCTTCATAGGTCATTTAAAACCATAAACTGTTAAAAGCTGATGACTTCAATGCTACTAATAAATTAAAGAGACACACAGATGGGAAATCAAAAATTACCTGTATTACAGTGTATGATGTAGCTGTCCATCTGTGTATACAATGTGCAAATAATTAAACCAAAAGGTATACGATTTGTAAAGTTATTGGCTTCTAAAGTAAGGAGTCGACTCTGAATCGCTGAAACGAGTCGTTATAGATTTCAAATCTTTTGCCCATCTCTATGTACGTCACTAGGAGCACTTTGCATAATAATCTCCGCCTACCATGTTGGGAGAAACGGAACTCTCACCTGCCCCACCCCCACACACAGACGCTCTGGTTGGTGTGAGAGCATCATGTCGAGGAGACAGTGTGTTTTTAATTGTAAAGTTTGTTTTATTTTCACTGCCAACAAATGAAGATCAGAGGAACCAATGGCTAAAATTCATTTTCACCACAATACCAGAGCAGTACAACAAATCCCTTTTGTTGTGTTCACAACATTTCACTAATGACTGATTTTCTAATCTCGGTGAGTACAGCGGGATTTTCAAAGCGTTTGGCCATAAAAGAGGATTCATTACCAACTTTATTTAGAACAACGAGCATTATTATTTATTATCAGTGGTGAAGCCAGGATGGTTTTATAGGGGTGGCCAGGGAAGGGCCAGCAACCAGTCTGGGGTGGCACAGAAATCTTCATTATTTTATATAAAAAATGTGTTTGACTATAATGTGGGCGTAATGGGCTATTTTAGTGCCTTAAACACAACTGAGTACAATTAATTTCTACTTAATTGAATTGAGATTACAATTTGCAACTTAGATCAAGTAACACTGGGTGAATATGACAATTTTTGTATTATTCCTCACCTCCAGGTATTTTAATAACGGGGCTCACTTTAGCTTTATTGCTCATTCAGCTTCTCAAATCTCGTAAATGCTTGCTTTCCAACATTAATCATGGATGAGGCGTGCAATGATAAAAAAATAATGTGAAAAAGGCCAGAAATCAACATAACCGTAGAATTTGTTTTTATGCATTTAAATGGTTTAATTTTCGCATATTTTATAGTATAAGTGCACTGTGCTCACAATTAATTGTGCATTAAATTATTAAGAAAAAAATACAAATCAACTTAAGTCTGATATTGTGACTTCGAATTGCAGAATAGGCTATATTTTATTTGAACATGCATTTGAGAGACGTGGTGTGCTGCTTATACACGCACAGTTTGCAGCTTTAATCGCCTTTTCTGTGATTTCATGACTTAGCTGTAGACATCTTCAAGACAAAAAGACTTTAAACAGCCCTTTAATCACAGAGCAAATAAATAAGTCAAAGCTTGTTCTTGTGTTATAGTTACTTAAATCTAGACTGTCACACTATATTTCACACACTGGTTGGCCAAAAATATAACATTAGCTCTACTGAACACACACATCTGCAAAAAACACCCTCAGTCTTCAGTCCAGAAAATAGCTTTTCATATTTCATAGCAGTCGATTCTGTTCCCCTCTGGAATTCTTGTTTCCCCTCGGGTTGCAAGGTCTGTGTAATAAACCCAACCAAATATTTTATCGAACATTGCCCCAAAGTAGCCTAAATTGTGCCACCTCCAAATACACCAAACACACCTGGATGTAAGGAAAGCAAAAAGGGACAAATCTCTTTCTCCACTGCAGCATAGTAAAATGATTCGCACACTCCAGTTAATGTTCTATTATTATTTTTCTTCATCTTGCAGTTGTTCCTTTGTTTTTGTCTTATGTCCGAGTTTTTGCAGTTTAATTTTTCCATTGCAAATTAGTGTAATCTGTCCGTGCTGTCCTACACTGACACATTTTTTCATAGTAAAGTGAGTATAATGATACACCAACACTTTATAATAACAAAAGGTCAGTGCTTGTCAAGAAACTACACTTAACTGACTTAAAGTAACTAGCACATGGACAATGACCTGTTTTCTAATTTCAGTTTATATAGGTATATTCCTTCAATTAGGCCTTTAGAACCTCATTGCAGGTTATTTGTTTAGATTTTAACAATAAAGCTATTTCAATAGATGGCCAACTTAATCACATCTCCTCAGAAAACAATGTAAAATTTAGAAGAAAAGTGGTTGCTGGACAAAAAGAGGCCAGACAGTTTTTATTTTAGAATGAGAAAAAAGCAAGCTTGCCATTTCAGCGAGATTCTACTGGCCTGGAATGAAGGTGGAAGTTGATAAATAGTTAAAAAGGCTACTTAATATTTCCCTTAAACTGATTATGTTATGTTATCAGCTAGGATTAATTTAGTGGGGAAAGTCACAAATGCAGGTTCAGGACCAAAAATGTAAATGAGTACATTTATTGACCATTACACAAAATAGCCTATGCTATTCTGACTAAATATGAAGCAGTTGTGTACTGCATTAATTTATTTCACAGGTTTGGGGCAACAAAGATCATTCTTTCTGACCAAGCACATGTTTACCAGGTTTATAGTTTATTGAATAAAGGGGGGGGGGGGGGGGGGGGTCATATGGTTCTGATTTATACACAACTTTTATGGTTCATTGTATACTTATTCTAGTGTATGTTTTGCATACACACAAAGATTTTGTTAAGCTTTCAGTGCATACATAAATACAACAACAGCAAGGCATATACCGGTAATACAAAAATACAAATAAATGAGCATAAATGAATAAGTATAAGACAGTATAAAACAAAATAGCCAAAGCCTCAAGCATCACACTGAAATCGGTAATAAATCAGATAAAAAAAAAAAAAAAAGGAAATAATTTTCGAGTTGTAAAACCCCTCTTCTTAAAACTATTTTAAAGTTTAGGATTTAGGACGTTTTGTCGTTGCTACTCTGTGTGTGACTGTCCTCCTGTGTTTCACGGACCAGCAGCAGTAGGTGAAGCGCGCGCGCTCATCTCACGGGTCACCTGACCTGCATGGCCAAACATCCGCTGAGCAGAAATCAGCTCTCAGTCTCCGTACGACCGTTACTGTGTTAGTTAAAAATGTAAAACTGGCCCTTAATCAGTGGATCAGCTGTCTCATTGATTGACAGGATTTCTCCTTTCTTGTGTTGACGAACTTGACCAACTAGCAATCAGATCTGGGGTGGCCACAGATGTGGCCAATGAGCTTTCAGGGGTGGCCCCGTGATTATTCTGTGATTAAGTAATCCGTATGAAAACAACGCAATGTCTCACTTCTCCCTTTGTTATATCTAATGTGACCACGCCCCCGCGCTGAACGCGCTATTCAGATTCAAACTGAAGCGCGCGGCTTGAATACACCCACACAGAAGAAAAAGCAGCGAGACTGTATACGTTTTTTTTATTTTACTGTTTGCTTCGCGGTGAGAGGAATAAGACATAATTCACCCCAAACAGATGCTAACGCATAGTTTACCGTGGAGGTGTGTGCGAACAACCGATCCAATCTGCCTGCATGTTAGTTGACCAATCAGAACACAGTATGCTACCGAAAGGTGGGGTTTAAGGAAACTGAATCTTTTGAACAGCTTCGTGCGAACCGTTTGGGGATCTCTGAGAATTGAGGTAATTTTAAAATGATATTTTGACAAAATATAACCTTTAAACCTAATGTACAGGACTTATAAACAGTGATAGGAAGCTTAGAATTTTCATCTTACTGGCTCTTTAAATCACCAAAACAAGATCTTTAGATGAGAAAAAACAGCACATCAAATGCACAGTAGGCTTCATTAGCTTAATCCAGGATTATTGTGCCTGTTTTGTTGGTTAATCAAGCACTGGCTTATGCCATGGTGACATGGGTTTGCATAATATTTCAGACTTAAAGGGAGGAGGAACTGAATGAATCAAACTGAAAAAAAAAAATGCAGAAACCGTAGAGCCATTCTCCAGCATTTCTATCAGCGATATCAGATCTATAGAGCTACTGTAAAATCCAACTGAAGTTCTCTTTCTTAAAAGGGTCATCAGATGCTAAATTCACTATTGTTGTTGTTTGAACATAAGTGTGTGTTGGGAGTGTGTACACATCCACCCTACAATGATAAAAATCCATCCAGGGATTTTTTTTTAATCCCAAATAAAATCAGGTTGTTCTGAGATTCCTGTCAGAGAGATGTAGTTCAGACAAGAGCGTCTCCTACGCGATTGAGGTGTTTTGTTTTTGGATGTAATAATGAACATAGCAGTCGTCATTTACTCCAGACATCTGAGCCGCTGAAGACACATAGGATTAACGTTTTGTTATAGGAAAAGCACCGATCCACAGTCTGCCTAAATGCTTTTATGTCTGCGCGAATCATTTAAGATCCAGCTTCATCTACATAAGAAGTGAGTATAAGGGTTCTTTATACGTGCATGTATGTTTTAAAATTTCATTTTATTTTATTTTATTTTTGTATTTAATATATCTTTTATTTAATGTAAAATCCAGATCTTAAAGCGAAAACCAGTCGAGAAGCACAGACTATGTATATCATTACGCACTGCATAATCTGCGGTCTTGCATGGTATAAGAAATGGCTTTTCATCCTCGGCATATTTTGTTTTTCCACTACAAATTACAGTAATATGTTTATGGCAGACAAGTAATTTGCACACATAACAGAGAGGATGCCGGGAAGATTAATACCCCACTTTATTTTAAGTGAAAATGCTTATTACCACGGAGAATGCCTGGGGAGAAACAGATACTCATCTTTCATTAAAACATTCACTGCTAAATGCACTCGGCCTACAGCTTTGCACAGCATCCATGGACCTGAAAACACACTGGCTGATGCCTTCTGAATGCGATTGATGTGATTATCCAGTTCAGTGCAATCGAACGATGTGATAACCAACAAACACAGGCCTGCAAAACACAACTTCTGCTCAGACCAGTTCTATTAAAGGCTCAGATGCCTAAAAAGAACTGTGTCCCCAAAAATGTCAATCTCTGCAGTGACTGGGTGCCATCAGAATAGGAGAACAGCTGATAAAAGTATCTAGTAAAAGTAATCCACAAATAGTCAAAGTAACAAACAAATCCATCAATATTTTTTTTTTTTTTTTACTTCAAATCTCTGCTTTCAGCTAAAATTTGAGTCCACTCTCCAGAGAAAAGTTGTCTCGTCTGAATCAGGAGAGAAATATGCACAGATCAAGCATCGTTTGGAAGCAAAGTGTATGCATTACTTGTGGATTATTGTGATGTTCAGTTGTTTGGACTCTCATACTGACGGCACCCATTCACTGCAGAGCATTCGTTGATGAGAGAGTCATGTAATGCTAAATCTCTCCAAATCTGTTCTGAAGAAGAAATAAACTCATCTACATCTTGGATCTTGAGTGAATTTTCATCAGATAATCTTATATAAATTGGATTTGTCCACAGAACTATAATTCGGACAAGTAAATTACAAAAATGTATTGTTAGGGCTCAAGCCCGAAGGGGCGAAGAGCCCTATTGTTCTTCTAAGGATTATTCTTATTATTATTTTTTTTATTTTTTATTAAACCTTCCGGGGGTTTTTAGGGGCCTTAACATGCTCAAAAACTCTTGAAAATTGGCACACACATTGGAATCTGCGGCCATCAGGACGCCGCAGAGGCTGGGACCCGGGCGTGGCACAGGGACTCTACAGCGCCCCCTGGAACACAGTCAGAAATCTTGAACCATAGCTCACACAGACTTGCATGTATTTATATGAAACTCGGTACACTTATAGATCTCATTGAGCCGAACAACTTTCACACTTTATGTCATAGGCTCCGCCCAACAGGAAGTCAGCTATTCAGGGCTGTTTAAAAAAAGCATGCTCTGGAATTTGAAATACTCCTCTGAGGTTTTCAACCATTTCGCAACGAAACTCGGTGAACATGATCTCAAGATATTGGGGATGAAAAATTGCGAGGGGATTTTTGATATCTCGAACGGTTTGCCCGTAGCGAGGCGTGGAAATTATGGCGAGAAATGAGAAACAGGAAATGTCTAATAACATCCACATACATTTCCTGAATTTGATCAAACTTCATGGGTTTGTTCGTTGTATGATACCGATCGTATATATGTGACTATTAAGAGTCAACGTTATAGCGTCACCAACTGGCAGCAGGAAGTGAGTCATTTTCAAAATGTTTTGAATTCAGCATCTTATTTTTACTCGATTTACTTAAAACTTCATCAGAATAATGACAAAACACGGCCGATGTAAATCTGTTGTGGGGATATTGATATCTGATATAGTGTTGCCATGGCAACGTGTCAAACTTGAATCTTCTGTTATGGTGAGTTTGAGGCAGACAACAACCTCAGATTTACATGAAACTCAAAACACATATCAGTATTAGTGATAGCTAGACAATGGCAAAAGCTTTTAAAAGGGCGTGAAGGAGGCACGCTATAGCGCCACCTTTTGTCAAAAGTGGGGGGTTTAGTTTTAGCTACAGACACCAAACTTGGTACATAAATTGTTCTTATCAAGACGGACAACTTTCTAATTCACAGTTATCAGCTACGACCAACAGGAAGTCGGCTATTTTGATTTCAATATTTAAATTGAGCTCTGATTTAATGCATACTCCTCACAGGAAATGTTCACTATACTCACCAAACTTTGTCTACATGTTGAAAAAACATTGAGGAACTTAAATTGCGAACGGATTTTGGTTAGCTTGAACCGTTTTGTCGTGGTGATTTTTTGAAATGACAGTAAAAAGGGAATCATTAATTGTCTTGTATTTTTAAATTGCAGCTTCCAAACACTTAAAAAAAATTTCATACAGAGATCAAATCATTCTGAGGACATATGCATAGTTTCATGACTTTACTACACTGTATGATTAAAAGAAAATTAAAAAACTGTCAGACATCTCAACTCACTCTGTCCCTCTGTTTGAGGAATGTATGTGTGCTGACTGAGTGCATGTGTGTGTGTGGGGGATGGGCATGAGCTGAGTGGCAGACACAATGAGAGAGAGAAATAGAGAGAGAGAGACTTAATCATCTCTTTAATCACCAGAAAAATTTTTTATTTTAAATTGTTATTTTTTGTTGCTGTTGCTAACATTGCTGTTTTCATTACAGCTTAAGAAATCTCTTAGGCCTTATCCTTTTCTGACAGTTTCAGGAATTAAAAACAAAATTCTAAAAATACTTATTTGTGCTGCAAATAATAATTTCAACTCATTTGATACTGACCTATTCCATCCTGTGACATGACATTTATTTTAATTTACATAATCTCATGGATGTAACAGTAAAACTGTTCAGCTCACAGATGAAGACTAAGCTGTAATGCAAGCAGAACTTTCACAAATGCTTATAAGTAATTAAAGGATTTTATAACACTGTAAAATAATGTCTAATTTGTTAACATTAGTAAATGCATTGGTAACACTTTATAATAACTGCACTCATTAGTAAATAGTCAGTTCATGCTTTATAAAGTCTTGTCCCAACTTAAATAGTCATTAATAAGCAGCTTATAAATACAGCTGTAAATAGCTTGATCTTGGTTTATAAGCACATTTATTAAAAAGGAGAGTAAAGGGTCAGTTATCTTCCTATGAAAAATAAAAAAATGAAAATAAACAAACAACAACACAGATTGATACAGAACTCAGAAATTTTATTGTGGATTTATGATCAAATCAGCCCGAAAATGAATCATACTCCTCCAAGAAGACACAAATAGTTCACACCAAACTTTTTCAACATGATGCCAATATACTGAAGATGTTAAATTGCGAATGGGTTTAGGATACCTTAAATGGTGTGGCCATAACGATTTATTAAAGTAACATAAAAAAATACAATAGTTATTTTACCTTTAACATTCTTCATTCCAACTCTTCATAATTTTTTATATACGTAGAAGTCATCATTTGAAAGAAGCACAGTAAGTTTCATAGCTTTATCATTTTCAAGAGCCAGCATAAAATTAAAACTATCATAACATATAAATCAAGCTTGCAATTCTTAGTACCAATAATGGCCACCAGATGGCGCTATAGGATTACTTTTAAATAATTATTGTAGAAACAAGTATGATTTAAATCATTTATAGAAATCTTTCAAAGAAAAATAATATGTATTTTACTGATAAAATGACCCTCACTTAATTAGAATAATATGCTGAAGTATTGTGAAATACTGTGTATTAAGAATAATTATTTATAGGCTTTATGGACAGATAAGTTTGGAGTGACTTTTGAAGGTTTAGCACCACATCCTCTTTTACCACTGTTTAAAGAATTTATCTTACAGAACAGGTGCGAATGAATTTTGGATAGCTTGAATGGTTTTGTCGTGGTGATTTTTTGAAATAACAGTAAAAAAGGAACCAGTAAATGTCTTTTATTTTTTTAAGTGCAGCTTCTAAACACTTCAACAAAATGTACACATAGAAGACAAGTCATGCTGAGGAAATATGCATAGTTTCATGACTATACAACACTATATGGATGAGAGAAAATTAAAAAACTACCATACATCTGATGTCACTGTCCCTCTGGGTAATGTGTGTGTGTATGTGTTTGTGTGTTAAGTGTGTGTGTGTTAAGTGTGTGTGCTGAGTTTGTGTGAATGTGTGGGAGAGGGGATGGGCTTGGTGTCAGAGAGAGAGAGAGAGAGAGAGGGAGGGAGACTTAATCATCTCTTTAATCACCAGCAGAAAAAATAAGCAATTTGGTGTTGTTGTTGTTTTTTCATCATTACAGCTTAAGAAATATCTTAGGCCTCAACATCAACTGTTGCTAGCCTACTCCCAAAATTAATAGTCATTAGTAAGCATTTTATAAATACAGCTATAATTAAATTGTTCATGGTTTATATGCACATTTATTTTGAGGAGATTAAAGGCTGTAATCTTCCTAAATAAAATAAAAAAATAAAAAAATAAACAAACACAGAACTCAGAAACATTTATTTCAAGATGCAATAAAAGAAAACTGTACACTATATATATATATATATATATATATATATATATATATATATATATATGTGTGTATATATATATATATATATATATATATATATATGTGTGTGTGTATATATATATATATATATATATATATATATATATATATATATATATATCAGTGGTTTTCAACCTGTGGGCCGCGGCCCCCTAGTGGGCCGCGGTGGTATTGCAGGTGGGCCGCCAATTATTTTCTGTTCATTTGCAGTCCATTCTAGGGCTGTGCGATTAAAAGGAAACGTCCTAAAATCACGATTTGAGCGTGCGCGATTTCTAAATCGCTTTAAAGCACAGTTTTCCATGGCCCTGACCTCCCGTAGTATGCTATCTGATCCAATCAGAATGCATTGCGCCTAGCGCGAGAACAGAGACTGGGCATATGCCTAACTCCAGGTTCACACACTGTCTGTGATGCGCCTTTTTTCTGAGCCAATGTTGACGGATCAGAGCGTTCTCACTGCGGTAAAAGGCTAGAAATAAAAATGTGCGAAAATAATTCATGTCCAACACATGAGCATAGAGTGAATTTGTTAGTGAACAGGATGCAGTTTAAGTGAGAGGAGACACGTTTTAAGTGTGAACGAGCAAAGGAAATCTGCGTGCGAACAGAGAGATTCGCATTCGTGCATTATTTTAATGTGCTTTCGCGTTATATTTATGCGCTCTCACTGCTGACTGCAAACACATAGCCTACTGTATACACACTGCAAACACCTGAGGCACCGCTACAATTAATGAGCTCTATGAAGAATGCATGGCAAAAAAGAAAAAAAAGTCCCTGTATACAGGATTTTTTTTTTTTTTGCCACAAGTCTATACATTTTTTTACATCTTCACTATAGTGATAATTTTGACTTATGTCTGTTCTAGAGATGTTACAACTTTTTGATAAAGCTCTGATTGGTTTTCTTTTGGAAATATGTTTAAAATTAATCCTGAATGCATTTATGACTGTAAAAGCATATCGGTGTGTGTCACAATTGCAAAATTGATCAAAAAAATCGCGATAGTTTTTTTTTTTTTTGTCCATGTTTATTCAATAAATACAGTTTAAAATCTAGCTTCTGAGTACTAAGTTATTAACCCAACAAGTTAATTTTTTTGAAGTGGGCCGCGCAAACATATGTGTTTGGTTGTGTGGGCCGCGAGTTGAAAAAGGTTGGGAACCACTGATATATATATATATACAATTGCATAAGTTTATATATTTTTTTTTTATCAAGTGTACAGCTAATAATAATAATAATAATAATAATAATAATAATAATAATAATGCATTTTATTTAAGGAGCCTTTCAAACCACTCAAGGTCACCGTACAACAAGTAACAACAGTAACAATATTAAAACAAAAAATAACAGCAAATAACAATGTCAATAAAAAACCACAATAATATTAGAATAGCACAACATATTGTGGAATACTATATTAAGACTTTATATATAGGCTTTATGAACAGATAGGTTTTGAGAGATTCTTGAAGTACTAGCATCACCTCCTCTTGTACAACGGTTTGAGGAATATATCTTCTAGATAGTACCGCCGCTCCCTATATGCAGAATACGCAGTCTTCGTAGGGCACCAACTCCCAGAGGGGGCACCATCCCAGTAGCTCAAAAAAAATAAAACATGCGCCATTCTCCCATCCGCGCTCGCGACCGCTCGGACATTTGCGGATGAATGTTCGTAATTGATGGATGGACATCTATGCCCGGGTAAAAGATATCAGCAATCCGGCACAGAGAAAAGAAAAATAAAGTAAAAAACAAAACAAAAACAGGCATAAAGTTGGCTTGACATTGGACATTCGAGTGTCTCAAATTTAGGGACCGTCTCTAAAGTTACATGTGATATTGTTATACACTTTTCTAACGTCAGTAGCATTTGAAGAGAATGACTTACAGTCATAAAAACAACTGTAATTGTTCATCTAGGTGACAGCTATAATGCACCATTAAATTGAATGTTTGATATTTATTAAAACAAACTGTAAGTCATATGTACATTATGCTACTTTTTCACATGGGCTCAAAAGCAAATTTGAAGCTCAATAGCATTTGAGGAGAAAGACTTGCAGTCATAAACCAATTGTAATGTGTTCATTTAGGTGTCAGCTACGATGCACAACTTATACATTTTTTATATATATTAAAATAAAGTGTTACTAAAGTTATATATATTGTTCTGTGTATGTGATTTCAAAGTCTAGACGGGTCGGATTAACCCTTTAACTGCCATATCCCTTAAAATTTGATTGCCAGAGGGTTACTGTAAATGCTTATGCCCGCTGGGCACAGTTTTCCCGATGCCACCGGGGTGGTGTTGCACTGACGGCTTGAGCCCGCCATCGCTGCTTGCAGCTATATTTTTATTTTAAATTCCAGTCATACATGTGTCTCAAGCCAAAAAATTTTGACTTTGGAAAGTTTGAATAAGCCTGTTAGTGAATATGTCACAATTATAAACATTTAATTCAATTCCACATGGAGAAAAAATGTGAAAATATGCAAAATATGAGGTTGAGGTGAGGTCAAACAAGCCTGACCACTCTGTATGCATGAACTAAATGTGTTAACTTCGAATGCTACAGTGTACATTCAAAAAAATAAAAAAATAAAAAAATAAATAAATAACACAATCCCATGAGTGAAGCACTGTTTTAATCTCTAAAATGACCTTTGGTAATAAATGCTGATTTACAAGTCTAAAAGTGTTCGACCCTTACATAACTCCTCTCAAGTGCAACAAGTCATACTGAGATGTCTCTTCTGGCAGACAAAATGCGCAGTTTTAATTAGTAACAGATATCGCCCCCACAAATACCCAGCATTTCAATTTTCCACAAGAGTGTTTCTCTTTCAGCAAAATGGCCCTTGCTCAGACAGAAAGAGCTGCGGGAGATTGCTCAGTGTTTGGATCAGATCATCAGCTCTCAGGACTTCAGATAAAATAAATGTAAATGTGGGAAATGATTTAAACAATTCATTTATAATGATCCCATGATGCCAATAAAACAGATTAATTTGATCTATAGATGTTAATGTTTATGTGAATGGTGCTCTAAACCATATATTCCTTATTACGTATTTTATTGTTTAATAATAAAATAATAATAATAATAATAAATAGATGTCAAAATCAAAAGGAAGGAAATACATTTCATTTGTATCTGTATACTGAAATCTAAAATGAAGGAAGGAAATTGTAGTACTGTAAAAAAAAAATATATATATATATATATATATATATATATATATATATATATATATATATATATATATATATATATATATATACTATATATATATTTTTTTTTATTATTATTTTTTTGACTATCAAGCCAAAATGAAGTACAGTGTGCAAATGAGCTGTAGGAAAAATTCTGCTGTACTTTGTAATGTTTTTTATTAGTAGTGTGCATGAGGGCTCCTTATGTTTATTCAACATGAAAATGCTCCAAAATTCCCAGAATTCTTTTTTTTTTTTTTTTTAAATGGTAGTAAGCCATGTAAGGTTGATTCTTAGCCTGCAACAGGGGAGAAAAAAAAAAAAAAATTTATCTGTAGACCTCATGTCTATATATACTCTTAAATATTTACTACATTAACTTTTAGTAGATATACAATGTCATACACTCTCAACTACAGTATATTCCTTCATCTTCATTTGCTGTAATTTAAAAACACTTTTGTCAGTTTATTTGCATGATGTTTTTTTTTTTTTTTTTTTTTTTTTCTAATCACATGTAGATTAAACAAAAAGCCCATACAACAACCAATTCTTTTAGCAAGATAAATGACAGTAGTTTTAAAATGGCCAACAAGTCAACACAATTATATTGTTTTGGTAGCAGCATTGATTCATCAGCCTGTCTCACATTGATCTGTAATGCAATTTAAAGCAAGCGGCTCAGATGATTTGACCCCATCAACAGATCTGCTCTTTGTAGGGGACGAATTATGCCCACTACTGTCATGATCTCATATTGTATCAGTGACACAGCTCTGCAAGAACCTGCATGTAAACATGTTTTTATAATCTTATAATTTACAATGAAAAATGTTGCTTCCCTTCCCTTTTTTTTCTTTGTAATTGTTTTAAAATCAGTTAAAAAAAGGGTTTTATGCTTATATGGTTATGCTGATACAGCTGTGCAAGAAACTGGATTCAAGCTAGATATGAGCTATACTAGAGTACATTGTCAGAGGAATTACTAAATGTGTATCATTATATAACCATTTTAATATATTATACTATATTGTCTGATATGTTGAAAAAGAGAAAAATCTAAATAAAAATTTAGATCACAAATGCCAGGTCATCTTTGCATTTATTTTAATTTTTTATAATATTTTAAACACAAATAAATGTTTCAGTGGCTCATAAATTGACAAGTGGTGTAACCATAAAGTAAAAAATTATCAAATATATTATCAAACACCGTTAATATGTCTTCAGTGCACAAAAACAATAAACCTTTTACTTATTTAAAATATACGTTAAAAAATATCAAATCAATCACTGTCAAAAATATCAAATCACTGTCAATATGAATACGCTCATCATCTCATTGATACTAGTGCATGTTTTTCATTTGCATTTGCATACTAATTAAATGTCTTTTTTCTCAAATTTCATTCTTGCTGCACAGCATGCGGCATCGCATCGTTTCCTGTTTATTTGTTTTTGTTATTTTCAATTATCGCAGATGAATGATACATCTGTGTAAACTGCCAATCATACGCCAGCTGTAATCATCCTTGTCATAAGCACGGTTCAGCGACGTCAATCAAATTGACATTTCTTGGTGTTCCCGTGACAAACTGTGTATATGACAGAGGTCTGATCCTCAGCAGATTCCTACAATGAAGAAACCACTTCTAACCTGATATCCACACAGACTCTTCCGTCCCCTTCTACACCTGACAGATAATATTTCATCATGTTTCTAGATACAGAGGGTGGTGAGACTTTATGTCCAGGGGCACAGTGTGTGTTTACCCCTGGGTTGAGGTTGAATAGTGTCTGTGCTGCTCTGTTACTGGCCATATGTACACTTTTAGATGGCAGTGCCCCTGAGGCATCATCTGCCTCTTTCCTCAAGCACTTTACAACAAAAATAAGAGGAAATCGAATGGCAGTTTTTTTTTTCTTCTTTTTTTTTTTTTTTGGCTGCCTCCTGTGGTTCCCTGCCACTATTTATTTCTTAATGTCTTAGCCTACAAAACAGCCTCGTCAAGAAGAAATCGCAACAACCCTATGATGTAAAGGTTAAGAAATGCCCAGCGAGCTTGTCAGTGGATTGAGCTAATATATAATGTGAAAAAAAGTATTAATTTTAACAGGTCAGTACACTTTCGGATTCATAACATGCTGAGGCCATGAGGGAGCACATACACATTTAGATTATTGTTAAATAGGAAATGCCTATACAAGGCCATGCTGTTTTTTTTTTTAATGATCTTTTTTAAGATCCTAAAGAGCTGATACATTACTGGTGATAGTAATATGTCTATAGTAAACTCTCCAGCATGGCCAGGTCTCACTCTCATCTCACTTTATCCACTCATCATAATTTATTGATAGAAAAACTTGCATCCGTTTTCCATAATCCATCTGTAAATTGGAAGGCTGCTTCTCAAAAAACGATCTGTTGATACAAATATGCATTGCTTTCTGTGCTGTGCCTTCAAGCGTTAAGGGAGTTTTACTCCCTGAACTTGATCCGAAATACTGATGCAATGATCAGTCTTTGTACCGTATGGATTTCTTACGGTACATTACAAAACTCATAAAAGTTTAAAAGTAGAAGTAGATAAAAGCTGCTACCTGTTTAAAGCCAAAAGTGGTTTAAAAGATACATAATTTCATCCTTTCCTCTTAAACCAGACTGATCACATTGAATCAGATTCCACAATATGTATTAATGGCACGTTTATATATCACACTGGGCTGTAAAATGGCTTATGCAGTCATCATCACTGAGGGAGATTCTGATGGAATATCCCTCTTGGCAGAGGCCTGGAGGTGGAGCTTTAAGTTCAAGCAATTTTCAGAGGCAAACTATCCATCACAGTACGTGTCTTCGAAAAAGCTAAACAATGCCATCCAAAAGCCTGGAAATCAGTTATTTTGCAAATATGTGCCAAGATGGTCTTTGACACATCAAGACAAAGGGCACAAATATGTTAAAGATTAAAGATTCACCGCATAAAAAAAAAAAAAAAAAAAAAAAAAATCATTTAAATGCCATCAGAAAAAGATGTCTACTTGCCCCCCCCCCAAAAAAATAAATAAATAAATAAAATAATAATAATAATAATAATAATAATAATAATAATAATAATAATAATAATAATAATAATAATAATAAATTTAGATTACAAAATTATTGTTTTGATCAAATAAATTTAGCCTTGGTGAGCATAAGAAACATTTTCAAAAACATAAAAAAATAGGTGAAGCTATATTTCATAAATGTCTGGGCTACTTGTTACATTTTACATTAGGACAACATTTCATTCAATATTGGTGCTAACTAAATCTTAGCACCTTAATTAATGACTTTAATAAATGTAAGTTTTCAGAACAACAAACAAGATGTCTTCTAAAATTAAGGTTTAAAGCTCACTGAGTGAAAACTGTCTTAAAGGCAATGAGTGAAAAGAGGAAGTGAGGTTGGTGGCTTGATGGTACCTCCAGAGTAATAAACACTCAAGGTTGACGGCCTTACAGAGAAATGAATGCAGTCAGGTCCACTTCACTAATGAAAGATATCATGACTATTCTTGAAAAAAATACACACACACACACACACACACACATAACAGCTGCACACACCCCAACACAAAAACTCACATAAACACCAGAAGCTATCAAATTAATTTCTGAAGCAGTGCAGTTTAAATCTGAACCCCTTCTGCAGCCCTGACCTGCTGCCAATGTATATTTAATCAAGATGAATAACCCGACCAATGAAATACATGGCCTATTCTTTAAGTGATTGCTTATGGAAGCCAAAGGAGCGGATTCATTCATTTCAGGACATTGAAATGTTTTTGCAAACATGGATACATGGTCGTGGTCAGAAAATGATCACAGTATTTGAACCATGATGTAGCCTTTACTCCTCCACTTTACACATCGGGGTTCTGATGACCCTGTCAGGGTTTATTTCGCGATAATGACAGTACATTATTCACCATTATTACATGGCTACTTTGAATACCGAAAATGCACAAAAAACTGAAAACATCATTCTAGCAACAAAACAAACACAATGAATTTTTACTACAATTGAACTGACAGATTTGTGTTCATCGTAAGTAGCGCCAGTCAGTCATCTGATTGAGCAGGCTAATGGTGCATTCAACCACCGCCACAAAGTCCAAATTTACGAGTGGGAAATTTAACTTTCTTTAAGCCCAGAGTTTCCAAGTCGGGAGAATGTCAGTAAAAAGAATGTTGACACAATTGATGCTGCGTCTCTATTGATAGTAAATTTATTTGTATGTTTATTTTTATTTTTTTTTACAATAAAACTTGCTAAGTTGCATGTACAAAACACATTAGTACTTATTTAGCTTCAGAAATTGAATAAAAACATAAAAAACAAATCTTGTTCCGGGTTATTATAGTTAACGGAAATAAAATGAAAACAAATTGCTAAAAACTAAAAACTAAAACTAAAACTAAAATTAAAAAAATATATATATATATATTTGCACGTTTAAAAAAAAAACTGAATATATATATATATATATATATATATATATATATATATATACATATATATATATACATACATGCATACATACACACATATATATATATATATATATATATATATATATAATTTATATATATTATATATTAATAATTATAATTTAAAATACTAACAACAACTAAAAACTCAACAGAAAAAATAAAAATAAAATCTAAATTAAAAAACTAATAACAAAAAATATCTCAAATATACTCTATAAAATAACACTATGATTATTGACTGCACCTGACATCATAATTCCCAAATCATAAATACAAACTTCACACGTGGACATGAACACACCGTGATATATGTACAGCATTCCCGGGGTAACAGTAAATATTGGGAAATATCTGACCCCTGAACACTGTCACTGACCAATAAGATAAGTTCTTGAACAGCCTAATTAGCATGCAGCACATCTACCCATCCATTCTAAAAATAGTCCAGTCACGTCCTCAGGAAAACAAGAGGGTCATGACCAGATCCCTGAACCAAGTCATACGCTCTTGTATGCACTTCCTATAGTCTTCCAATGCTCAATACAATGTCATTTCACAACAAGTCAAACAGATTACTCATATGAATACAATTCATATATAGGGTGTCTGTATGAAATCTCTATATAAAGCCAATTGCAATTCAGTTGTGCTCCACAGAGTCAAAGAAGATGATAACGGTCAGTTGTTCAAAGCTCTTTCCATGTAGGCGTACAGAAAGGTGACAACCCAAAGGAAAAAGTATGCTAGGAATACATAACCACAAGTAGAAAGAAAAATAAAAAAAATAAATAAATGCCAATATGAGCATAGAAAATATGTCAGGCTGACATTAAAACATTTATCCACATTTCAAGTGGCCTCTCTCTCTCTCTCTCTCTCTCTCTCTCTCACACACACACACACACACAACACCTTACATTACTTACAGGGTCAGGCAATAAATTGTTGACCAACTCTGTATAATGCATCAATGTCTTACTTCAAATGGTCAAAGAGATCAAGTCGATTCTCTCTGGAATAAAGAACATCCTGCTTTCTTCTGCATCTGTGTTGCCATTAACATTTGAAAAGGGCACATAGAAAGAATAAAACACGCAAAAAAAAAGAGACGAAGAATGGATGCAAGAGAGGTCACAGCAGTGATTTAAGAGCCACATACTTTCATGCTGCTAAAATTACATGGCAAAGGATTTTTTTTATTTTTGCAATATGATTTTAAATAGATGAAACAAACAGTCAGACACCCTCTAAAACCTCCTCACCTCACCTAAGTAACATGCTGAAATAATATAGTCATTTACACCCAACATATCTGAGGTTCAGCGTTATCCTGGGAAATTCTGAATGTGAATGTACAAATAAAACATAGGAATTTCACTGCATTAGATACAATTTCAAACCAAGTGGTATTTGCAAACATGTGATGCTAGAGCTTTTCTCAAAGCATTTTTTCAATATGCCTTATTTTTTTTTCTGTTCATTTTTATTTATTTATTGCTTGAAAGTGTGCTGATATAGGAATGCATCACATTTTAAAAATTTTTGGGGTCACACAAATAAATAAACCATTCATAGAACCAACAATGTCTCTGAAAATATCTCTTTTGATTATTTCTGATCTAGAATTGTTTTAATTTGCGTACTATTTAAAGCATCTGACTACTTAGGAAAGGCATTGTAAGTCATTTCCAAATCATCACTGTATAATTATGCTTTCCCTTTGCTTGTGCAACACAAGTTCTCGTCCTCTTCTTTCTTACAAACATTCCCAGCAGAATATCATCTAAGCAATTAAAGGAACCCCTGATGTAATTAGTGCTTATGCTTATGAATGGCCTGGTGACAAGAAAAAAAGAAAAGAAAAAAAGGAAGGGAAAAATATAAATTGTGAGTAGCTTCTGCCCCCCTGTGGTCATATCTTGCTTTGGATTTATTAACTTAAATGATTTCGCATAAAAAAAAAAAAAAAAAAAAAAAAAAAAAAAATTAGGCTAAATATTTAGGCTAAAAAATGTTGTATTTATTAATAAACATACCCTCATGATAATGTATATTTAGACATCTAAAAAAAGGGAAAAATAGATGCAGTAACTAAAGGTTACATAAACAGCATTTCAGTATTACACTATAAATCAGTAAAATATAAATATATATAATCAATGTTTTATAACCACATTACATAAAAAAAAAAACATTTAAATTAATGTTGTTATTTCATGCTACCTAAAATAATAATAATCAAATAAAATAGTTCATCTCTAAAAATAAAACTGACACTGTGCAGCTATTTCCCTACATTCTTATCAGATAGGAGCTCATATTTCTAAGATATCAAACCATCAATCAATAAACCATAATCCTGTATCTGGTGACCTTGCTGTTCCTTCCCCCACGGTAGACTGATAAATGAGGTACAGATTGTAGAAGTAAAAAAAAAATACAAGTAATCAATGTATGCATCCAATTGTATAATAAGCATCCGCACGGGCACACTGTAATATAAAGTAGTCTGTAAAGCTGACTTGGCAGCTGCACAAATCTAAGAAAAGTCATACCATCTATGAGGAATCCCTTTGCATCTGACTTGCAATGAAAATGTAGACTGAAAAATGAAATGGGTTATGAGAGATGACATGTTCTGTGTGGATACTATCAAAGAAAGAAACTGAACATCAAATTGAGGCAATGCTTTTCTCCTCTCTGAAATTGTTTCCAAAAAAAAAAAATTGAGTAAAGACCATGTGGCTCCATCACAATGTCAGAGATAATGATGCCTTTAACAATGGCCTACAGTAATACAGGAAAAAAAAATATTACTGCAGACACTCCTCGAGTCACAAGTAGGACATTCATATGGGCTAGGGCCTTCAAACTGATATTAGATTTCAACAGGCCCATCAAAATCGACTACAGTTTTACAGAATTACAATATTTGGTAGTAGGCCATCATCTGACATTAAGGTTTCTTTTATAAAAAAATGTCTCTTCTGATCAACGTAAAAAAAAAAGAAAAAAAGTGTGAGCCCAAAAAAAGTCCCCCATATATATATATATATATATATATATATATATATATATATATATATACATTTTGGCAAAACCACAAAACATTGAAAATACCAACACATCGCAGGAATATCGCAATTACAGGCGGTAAATTGTTGATTATTGCTTTCCCACCAAAATGATGTCACTTCCTGGAAGACGACGACTTTTATTAATTAAAGGGGTTTTGTACACTAAACTAACTCCTAACTAAAACTAAGACTAAAACATTATTTATTTGAAACCTTTCACAAGAAAAAGGAAAAATTAAGAGACCTGGAATATTTCCAAATAAATGGTCAGTTTTTTAAACTTTGAATCTATAGCACACTGCACCGGGAAACATGGCAAAATAAGTAAACATTAAAAAACATGTTTTAAGACAGAATTATTCAAGATTAACCGCAAATTAGTTTTCACATTAAAAATAAATAAGGTAAAGAAAAGTATGATTTTTCATCTAAAAATGTGTATTGTATTGTTGTATAATAGGCATATAATAAATAAAAAAAATACATGGTGCAGATATGAAAATGTACAGCACAACAGGAATGATTACTTTCTACATACAGACAATATAATAACATGTATTAGTTTTCCCACAAAATGCTTTACTGTGGTATGCAACCATTGCTTCGTACTGAAAATAAACCATGCCCCCGGCCGTAGATTCAGGTTTTACACTCATATGTAAATCAAGACACCAATAAATTATGTATTTCTTTTCATTTTCAATAGTATGTGTTCTATTATAGTTGTGGCTAAAACCACCATCAAAATGTTCTTCTAGAAACCAGTAACAAGACACACCCATTAGATTTGAGATGGAATACTTTGTTTTTTTTAAAATGAGTGTGTTAACTGATTCAAATTTAATTCAGTAGTATGCATCCTGATTTACATATGATAGTAAAAGATGGCTGTAAATATTGATCTTTGAACAAATAACAAGACACACCCATTTCAATTTACATATCAAACTGTATGCATTCTAAATTAATTTATTTAAACTTCTGAACGTCAGACTTGGTCAAGACAAGTGCAATATGTTCCTCTAGGGGGCAGTAAACTGCACAATCTTTGTAATGCTTAGCAAGCTTTTTCTCAATCGGTACATTTCAATAACTTTTGTCGTGCTGCATTTCTGTGAATGAAACCCACAGCTAAATGTTCTTTTATGAACACATAATAAGACACACCCCTTTGATCTGAGATGTATTATTTATACATTTCACAAGTGAAGCATTTAGATGGAATAATTGTGTTTTTTTTTTTTCCTCTTCATTTTGCACTTTGCAGACAGTCCCTTTCCTGCACTTTTCATTATAAGGTCTATAAGTCATAATTCCTTAAGGCAGATTAAAACCAATAAAATGTAATGTGTGTTCTCTTCTACATTTGAAAACAATTAGAACACAGTATGTGTCTTGTCATTGTGCTAAATCATTAAAGAATTATTTCCGAGGCTAAATCTCTGACAAAATGTCAAAAGTCAAACAACTTTATATTGGTGATTCTAGAATATCTATTCAATGTGTGTTTGACTGTATACATGTCAGTCTGTATTTAACAGACTAAATTTGGAGCAACATTTGGATGCAAATACTAAAGGTTGAAATACTGTAGGAGGCGATGCTCAGACTAGAGATACACAGATCTCTTTCGATTTAAAACTTCTGTTCAGTGAATATGTGTTTGCATTATTAACATGACCTATTAAATGTAATAATTTACAGATGGAACTGAGCCCTCACACATTCATTATAAAGATGATGAATAAATGTTGTGTTTTTATTGTCATTACATGTTTTGCAATGGCAGGAAAAGGTGCTAATATCTGCTATATGCTATGACATGTTAGTGTGTGTGTACGTATGTGTTTCAGTGACAGCGCTACTCCAGGGCTAGGGGGTGCTATAGCACTGGTTTAGCCCCATTTCTTTATGAAGTAACTCTGACATCATCAATATAATTTATTTTCTTAGCACCCCCACATATTGGTCTAGTCCCCCCTTAGCACCGGTAGAGAAACAATTCTGGTGCTGTGCCTGGTGTGCTTTAAGAATCAGTGTCTTGAAGAGTTGAGGAGACAAGTACATGACCTATTGGAGTCTCAGTCAGGACCTTTAAGGAACTACCTGATGAGGGATGTGATGCCCACTCTCACCCAACGGCTCAATGAATGCTTGTAGAATATGTCCTGACGACCCCATAGACTTTCTGGTAGGTTGGTTCTCTTAATAATAGCCACAATGTATTCGATTAATTGTTTTTGAGGCTGATACCTGGAAGTTAATTTGTGGAAAGTATCGATCATGTCATGATCAGTCTTATGTTTGTCCTCTGCTTTTAAAGGATAAATGTTACAAATGGCAGATAATTAACAGACCCTTTTAGCTAGCACAAAATTTCATTAGTAAAATAAACAAAATACTACATTTTAGAAAGTGCTGTAGCTCCTTCTGTACACCTTTTAATATGATAATAAATTAACATTGTCCTTAGCGCTAGTTTCTCTATTCTCAAATGGATTAATATAATACTAACCATTAACCAATATAATGCAAAAGATCCACAAAGTGTGCAAGAGTCCAGTTAACTGCAGGCAATCACAATACTCCAAGACATGAGGAATAATAGGGTAATCAGAAGAAGATTGGCAATAAACAATAAACCGGGTAGGAATTCATGTGCAACCATAATAGATGTACGGCTGGACAGGACAAGATTGTGTATGCCAAGGCACAGGTGCATGAAGTTAGGCAGAAATATTGGCTGTCAGTAATATGAATGGGCC
The DNA here is from genome assembly GCF_023724105.1 of Carassius gibelio. NCBI lineage: Eukaryota > Metazoa > Chordata > Actinopteri > Cypriniformes > Cyprinidae > Carassius > Carassius gibelio. The sequence continues at coordinate 19,575,953 of NC_068387.1, forward strand.
CAGAGTGAGAACGGTTTATGAATCTATTGATCAGCACTTTTGATGCGGAGAAAACGTTTTAAAATATCAGCCCTTTGAGTCTGTAAGAGCGTCAATCTGAAATTCAGCCACTCAAATAAGCAAACATCAGTGATCTGAGGTATGATCATTTAACAAGCTTCTCTGACTTTTACATGTATGGAAAATATTGAAGTAAGACAAACTGATCATATGTATATAGATAGATATAAATATGCTGGAGGTAACATCTTATAATCTTATGGCATGTTTTGAGACCAAAATAAATTGTACAGTATATATATATATATATATTTTAAATAAATGTTTGCTTAAAAATATATACTTTAATATATACTGTACACTATTATTAAACTATTCAGGGTCGTGAGATTTTTTCATAAAAAAGTTTCAAATAACAGCATTTATTATATATATATTTTTTTCTTCTTTTGATGAGTTTAATGAATCCTTGCTAAAATTATTAATTATTAAAAATAAAAGCATTTTATTAATTAAAAGTATATATATATATATATATATTTTTTTTACTTGGTAGTTTATACTGTTTAAAGATACAATTCTTTCAAGACTTTAGCAGGTTACTATATAGGAATGTACCACTAGATGGCACTCCTACCCAAGCAATTCAAGATATTTCTGTACCTTTAGATTTCCCACCAAGACCACCGACACAACCCAGTTGACCGCATACTGTGGACATTTATGCTCTTGCAAACTATAAAAAAAAATATCAATATGAACTTTTTTTGCACTGCATTCAAACATATTTGGCCTTTTCGATCAATAAAGCATGCTTATTGATAATATACTAATAATAATACAATTACATTTTTACATATATTTGTTAATGTAATTATTTAGAATTGTACAGTAATGCAACAAGGAATAAATACAACGCAAATCAAATTGAACAATACATTTACCTACCTACATTTTCACATTTTAAATTTCACACATATTCTATTTATTTATTTGCATTTTTATTCAACTATATTTGCATATTTGGATCAATAAAGCACATTTCTTATTAGTATCCTGAATTAAATGTGTCAAATATTTGTGCAACTGTCTTTACTCATGTCACTACATTGGAGGCCTGAGTATCTGGTCGATCCAAAACCATGTCTGCATTTGGAGGGGCGAAAGTGTTTTGTTGCTTAGGAACAGTTGTGTTTGTGTCGCAGTGGGGGTCTCCTTGTGAATATCATTATGTTCCCTTCAATCGACAAAAATGACACATTTTTCTTGTCTGCCAGTATTTATCATTGGTTGCCCTCACTTGCAGGCCCAGAAAATGTATTTTTAATGATTACAGTGCAGAATCTGGGATTATAACTAACTTCATAACTGTATAAATAAAAGTCTTTTCATGTTGACAAATTACAAGAACATAAGAAACCGTAAAATGCATAGGTATTTTGTTAAATATACCCAGTTTTTGCCCATAAAAAGTCAACACTAGCTTTCTTTCTTTTTTTTTACTGCTTAAACTAAATCTCATCGACTGAAAGAGTGAAAGAAATAGATATTGATCCATTTTTTTCCTTCAACAATAAAGCAGTGATAATAATTAAAGATCATTTTGAAGTCGTGAGATGTAATTGTATAAGTTCTGTTGCTCACAAATAAAACAGACGGAGCGGGTGAGGCCAGAGGACGTGGCGAGGAGCGGAAAGGTACCCGGCGAGTCTGCACCCTACGACTGATTATGCACAGGATCATGTTGACAGGAGGAAGGAGGAGATGCAGCCACACATACAGCAGGGATGCTGAGTGCCTAGGCCGGAAATTCATCAGAATGGGGGAACACCTCCAAGAAATGTACGTCAGACAGTGTGTGCTCCTCTCGCATTGTCCCTTTGGAAAGTCAGTGAAGTTTTCAAGTGATTGATGACGGCTAGGAAGGGGGTCAGTAAGAACGATGTTTATTATTAATAGAGTGGACTGTCCTCTATAATTGCTTACCTTGAATTCAAAATATGATAATTATACATTTACACATTTTAAGTCTTTTCAGCTTTTGAATGTGTTATCAGAGTGCATGACATGTTAAGTGTATGTTTGTGTGTGTGTGTGTGTGTGTGTGTATATATATATATATATATATATATATATATATATATATATATATATATAGATAGATAGATAGATAGATAGATAGATAGATAGATAGATAGAGAGATAGATAGTTGAAATATTTTTTTTTTGCCTTTTTATGAATTAGTTTGTGTTTCATAAAGCTAAGATATATTTTATAATATATTAAAAAAAAACTTTATTGATATTATAATGTATTTATTTAGGTTTGATCATTTTTATGTACTTATTTTAACTGTTCACATGTTTATGAATTGTTTTGTATTTAATAAAGCTATGAACTCGATTGTGACAACTTTCCCCACATAGTATAATAGTAGGCCATACATTTGAGCCGACATCTTTTTCTTTTTTTCCCTTTGTTTCTTTAGTCCATGACAGTGGCCACAATTCATTTTATATTTTTCATTTCATTTTTGTTTGTATTTAAAAAAATATGTTCATGTTTGTGCCTCCACAGACATTGAAAAAAAAGAAGAAAAAAAAAAACCTATACTGAGAAATATTGAAAAAAATAAGAATAAAAAAAAAAATAGTAAAAAGTGAAAACTAACCCCAGTCTCCCTCTAAATAAAACTATATGTATATATTATAGAAAACAAGCCCCCAATAACCTCCTGTCAGTTGCAAGCAGGTGCTTATTATCAACTGTCCAATTTCTTGGGCTCTGTCAGAAAAATGTATGACATTTTATCTTTGAGTACAGCCGTTCATGCTGCAGCTTCCCTAGCGTCTGTGCATCTGTTCCCAACATCCTTACGATCAGGTTTCAAAGTCTGTTTGTTCCAGAGCCGGGGTGGGTTGAAGCTGGCTGGGCGATGTTCGGCAGCAGAGTTGGTGAGATGGAAGCCTTTGTTAAAAACATCAGGTAGAGCGTGGGGGGGCTGTTGGCACAGCGGCGCTTGCCCCCATGCTGTTCTGTCAATCTGCCCCTGCCCCGTGCCGAGAGGAGGAGGGGGGCAGACACCAGGGGGGCCAATCCTCCATGAGACCCAAATCACGCCAGACGAGGAAAGATGGTCCCTGGCTAAATACAGTTATCCCCCCTCATCTGTCAATCAAGAAATCTTTGAGTAATTTGGGATTTGCCAAGAAAAGCATTAAAATCTCTGAGTGTGAGTGCTGTAGTATTTTATATGCAGTGTGTCTGGAACAGTTCATATTTCTGATGGTTTCTTATTTTAGAAAGGCCTTTACTTATTTATTCGTTCTTTTAAATAAAAATATCTTTGGCTTAGTTTTATCTATTTCTTTTTTTTTACAGTTTATAGTTTCTTAGTTTTTTGAAGACGAAGAAGAATGAATAGGTTAACACCATTAATTGGTAATTAATTAATGGCATGTGTTAGAGAAATTCAATCTAATTAATGAACGACACACTAGCCTATTTTTAAACACTATAATTATACAGAGAGTGTGGAAATGTTAACGGAAATTTAAATCAAATTTACAAACTCAGTCTCTGCATTCAAACTCTCGTTTATTGCATTTCAGAAGGTTGTTTTTCATTTACCAAACATATTCTTAATTACCTTGAATTTAAAGACACACGGCAGATGGTATTTAGTGCGAGTTCCACAAAAGACGCCTATATTTTCAGACATAACACCTTTTCATGTGCATCCACTACGTTAACCGAACGTTTTGTCCTTTGTTGTTGGCTAGTGTTGAGTAGCGCGTGTAAACTAAGACCCGCGCAGAGGTAAATCTCAGCTTCTTAAATTTAACATATGTTCTCCTTCCCACACATTGTGATTCTCTGCAGCAGCAGTAAACGATACATGTGAGGGAGTTTGAGGCACTCGTCTTGTCATCCAGACGACGATACGCTACATTAGCAGACGCAGGCAGGGAAGGGGCCTCATACACGAGTGTGAATATTAGGGGAGATGGAACCCGTGCAAACAGGATTTAGAGCACACCTCTGTATCTACACAGATTTAGTCAGCGTCACCCTCCGGGGGACAGAAAGAGAGATGGAGGGAGAGGCTTCTCTTCATTTCAAGATGATTCACATTGGGAGTGGGCTTGCAAAATAGCTTTATGGAAAGTAGAGGAAGCCTCGACGGGAACATTAGCTAGGAAACAGCAGGAGGGCCACTGTTTCATTAGGAAGAGAGGCTTTGGCTTCATTACCAGGATTTGGAGTTTTATGGTTATCGCTATTTGTTATCGAATTATTGTGCTTGTATATCTTCTAGTCAGCTGTTTGGGTGGGGAGTGGATAGGTGGTCTCGGCGCAGTCGGCCGGGTCTGGAGAAGAAGGCCGCAGAGCCGTCCCCTTGGCGGCCATTGCATTCTCCGCGCACACATCGGAGATCCTGCTCACCAGCATCTTCTGCGTTTCGACCAGGAAGTCCTCCTGTGAACAGAAAGTGATTGAGTTATAGCTTATTCATATGTAATGTGATATGGCACTGTTTCTTCATCAGTGCTCCATCTGACATGACTTTGGCATTAGCTTGTAGGGAACTGACATGCAATGAGTGAGAGAAAACAATTGGTTGGCATGCTCAACAAAAAAAATTAGAAGCAAATCACTGTTGGCTTCAGTTGCAGTCACTTTTGCCATTGCTCAACTAAATTCGAATTGGAATTCAAATCCTTTGTCAACATTTTGCTCGTGTTCAAGTTGGTCATGCACATTTTTACTCTGTGAAATCCAGTAATTCCAGTTGGAATTCACAAGATCAGAGTTTTGCATGAGGGTTTGCCAAAACTTGCCAAAGATTTAGCTCATGTTCAAGAATTTCTGTTATTGGAATTTATCTAATCGACAGTTTTGCGTGAAAGCGGGATTTCTGCATGCAGATTTCTATCATGTTCAAGTTTGTCATGGGAATCGTTGCACAACGAAATCCCATTCCAATAGGAATTTGTATATGGAGTTTTGCATGAGGGCAAAAAAGTTTGCAACACAGATTTCAAGTGATCTGAATTTCCTTTAACATTTTTAATATTGCACAGGATGAAAAAATTGTCCATGTAGTTTTCGTTCAAGTTGGTTATGCAAATTCTTCATGCTGACCAAGAAAGCTCCTGGGTTTGAAAAGGACTTCTGTCTTGACCGCACCTTTCCTCTTGATAAATGATCACCAGGATGATCGGGTGTGATACCTAATAACACCAACGATGGGTCCTGCCTGGAAGCGGTGCCGTCTTGCGGTACCAACCTTTTTGACCCCAGCGGAGCGTGGTGCTGCGGTATACCATGCAGGCTGCCCACCTCCCTACCGGGCAGGCCGTCTGCAGCAGAGCAGTTAATAAAGAGATTGATTATCAGCCTGTCAGGAAGTGACAGCTGGACAGAGCCACTCCCCATGAATGACAGAGGGCACGTACCGCTCGCAGCAGCCAAGAGTGCCAGAACCAGCACCGTGCCACCAGCACCTCCACACCGTGCCAACCTTGCTGCGGGGAGGAAGAGCCCCACCGCGAGCACAGCCATCGCCTTCTGTAGCAGCAGCTACACGGCTGCTGACTTCACTTCCTGTGCCAGAGTCAGAGTTCAACGCCGCTGCCTGCAGCAGACTGACTGCCGTGCTCCGAACAACATACTGTACGTGAACATTTTTTCATGAAATGCCACATTCACACTAGAGTAAAAACTTGAAGCAAATATTTTGTTTTCTTCAACTTCAGATGCGTTTGTTTCAATAATGCATTTTTAATAAAAGTAATTTTTTATTTATTTATATGAAAGTTACATTAAAAACTTGAAAACTTAAATCAAGTTAAAATAGACTTGATTGTTTTATCCTTGTCCCAGTTTCAGAATTTCAAACCCATCATAAAAATATAAGTTATTACAACTATTACTAAAATAAGTTAGTACAATAATTATGATAATATAAAGAAAGAAATATAAACCATTCCAATATTTAAACATTTCACTGTTTGATCTGATTATCTGGTAGGATTTTAAAAGTGCTTGAAAAAAGTTTAGGGAGCTATTAATAGTTGATTGTAGGTTTATATTTCACTGTAAGATTGAAATCAAAAATTAGTAAACAGCAAAACATTTTTATAAGGATTTACATTTTTAATAAGAATACATAAATGTTCTTGCATGGGTGATTTTAAACATATTCTCATTTAATTAATGTTATAGTCCTTTTTTTAGTTGATTATCAGTATGCTGCAATGTATGGTGACCTCAATGAGTAACCATAACTGCTGACCCACTCAGCCTGTTGGACTAGCTTGTTTGTGGGAGCATATGTTTCAATGCTCATGGATTAGCAACAGTGCATTAGAGGAGCAGAAGTGCCTTCCTTCTAATTAATGATTTAGCACCTGACAGGTACACACACACACACACACACACACATACACAGTTCTATGCCTCATCCGGCCTTGCTTTGTCAGTCCCCCCGAATGAAGGGCTGTCTGCGCGCTGTGGCAATCTTGCGACTGACTTTGTTTGAAGTCACTCTTGTCTGTCTCTTCACCGGTGCGCCTGTCTATTGGCCGCATCCCCCTTTTTTAATGAAACAGAAGCGTTAATAGAATCACTGGGAAAAGCAGGTGATAAAAGTCGATCCGTCGAGCGCGCCTGTATCCTGAGTTGCGAGCACACTGTTCAAACAGAGCATTGTTCAAAGACAATGCATGCAAAAGACACAAGCTGCCGAAGGGATAAAAAAGAGAGAGGGAGAGAAAGGGAAATGGGAAAAAAAAAACTGCTCCCTGTCTTCGGCGAGATCAAAACAACTCCAAGGTAAAATATACAATGAAGGGCCCCCTGATCTGACCAGCATCTCAGATGAGAGGAGGATGCAGTCTTTCTGACATGTTACAGAAGGGGAGAGAGAGAGACGGAACGCAAAATAAAGAGGCTTCACAAAATTCTGAGATATTCGGGGCTTATGAATGCATTCATGGAACATTGTAAATGCATTACAAATGTCAAATTAACGCCCGATCGAGCTGAAATGATATTCCGAGCATATGAAATGACCCTCAAAGAGATGAAAAACATCCAGGATGGGAGGTAAATATGCTCGACTCGGTTCATTTCAGCCCTAATAAAGATGTCGCATCCCGGCCTGACAATACGAATGAATTTTGGTCACATTCTGAGGCACGTTTTTTGAAACGTCACCCTGGGATGTTTGCGATCGAGTGCTTTTTTTATACGTTGACAGAGCGAGCTGTCATTTTATCATTGTGGGAAAAGCAGAAGTCTCTTTCACACTTCATTGGCCATCGTGGAGATCAATACGGACGCCAGTAAGAGGAATATCAACCGGGGATGGTGCAGAAGTATCTGAAGAAATGGCACCAGGGAGAATGAAATGGAAAAGAGGAGGAGTGAAGCTGCGTTAGAAGGCGACACAGATGGACAAGAGCCTTTATGGTGGCGGCTCCTGCTGGCATGATGCCACCAGCCCCAGACTCCCTTTGTTTGCCGGGCTACTAAACTAATAGAGATAAAAGCAGGTTCCCGCTGGCCAGGAATTATAAAGTCATTAACGAATACAAATAAGGCTGAGAAGGAAGGGGCTAGGAGAGGAGGCTTTCTCAGGCCAGCTGAGTCTGAGAGGAGGGACGCAGTTTGAGGAATGTGTCCGAGGTTGGATGTCTTTGACGTCTCTGTAAACAACCCAGATTTCCTCCATGACTATTTAAAAAAAAAAAAAAAAAGATTTTCCTGCCATGTGACATAATACAACAGCATTTTCACTAATTATTACACATGCATATATGTTTCTATAATGAATCAGAGAATATAGGAAATATTTATGTTTTCTACTTTATATAGCTATATAAAAATTTAAATGTGGGTAAAAATAAAAAAAAAAAAGTAAAAAAAAAACATAATACAATTGTTTTACATGAATATATATACATGAATATATATATATATATATATATATATATATATATATATGTGTGTGTGTGTGTGTGTGTGTGTGTGTGTGTGTGTGTGTGTGTGTGTGTGTGTGTGTGTGTGTGCGTGCGTGTGTGTGTGTCATATGAAAACACATATAGAATATTTATATTTACATTTAGTCTATGTATCTATGTATGTACAGTATGTGGGGATGTGTGTATATGTATGTATCTATACTTATATAACCTTATATGCCTATTAACATTCATTTTTCAAAATATTAAAGTGGGTAAAATTTGTTTTATAAAATTGTTTAAAAAAAAACTGATTCCCATATACCGTATATTTAAGTACAATATGAACAAAACCATTATCTAGCAATCACATTTTTTGTTTCATATCAAACAGAATAGTATATATCAGTACATACACAGCATTTGCTTCATTGTCTGGTCAAACAGGCATTAATTTCCTTTCTCCTTTTATCTGCACAATAGATCCCCAGCATGTCTTTTCTTCCCTCGTGTAATCTCAATATTATTTAAGTTAGCCATTGCACAACGGCTGTGAAAATGGGAGTCATTTAAGCCCTTCTCCCCAAGCACTGGTCTTGGCAACTAAACTAGCTCATTTGTTCACTCTGCATTCCCTTGGACAGCCTTATAAATGGAGGCACTATCCAATTATTACAGGGGATAAAACTAGATCTCCAGCAAACCATAGCAGAATCTATTACCAGTGAGCGTTTGAGTGTGTGCGTGTGTGTGTGTGTGTGTGTGAAAGAGAAAGGCTGTGCCCATGTGCCTCAAAACAGCTTCACACAGGGCAGGTGACACACCACCGAGAACGAAACACATGAATATTCTTCAACCTTGACGGCAACATGTTCACTTATTATGTATTGCAATAAATCATTATGATTCTTAATCCTTAGTTTACGTTTAATGTTGTGGTTTATATATATATATATATATATATATATATATATATATATATATATATATATTTAATCCCAAATTATTCTGAAGTGCCTTAATATAATAGCATGAAAGTTTATGCACAGCTGGCTTAATATGATATTTGACATCTTTCAAGACATTTATAATATGCAGTCTACCAGTAGTGTGTTTGTTTTCACACATATGAAGGGACTTTTGGGATTGGATAAGGAATCATTGCATATTTGTATGAAGCTGGCTTTAAGTTGATATTCAACGATGAAAAAAGGTTACTTTAGAAACTCTCTGATAATTGGCTTCTTGAAAGCATCTCATTTTTAACATTGTCACTGTGGTTGGTGGATGACAATTAATCTGTTTTCCAGTGTTTTCTTGGCATCTGTGCCAATTACTTTATATGCTAATATATGTAAATTACTCAGCATTTGAGGTGCCAGTAAAAACTATGCTTGTATTGTATATTATTTTTTTTATTCATGCAATACAATTGAACTCTACTCTCAAAAACAGTCTT